>NC_041399.2:214307848-214477848 GCF_900747795.2 Erpetoichthys calabaricus | reverse complement strand
ATGGAAGTGATCACTCCTGCTGCGTTCAGTCACTTCACGTGAGCCGCTCTCTTGTGTGATGTTGCGATGTCCACGGGTTTATTTAATGTTAGCTAAGACCCGGCAGTTAAAAGTTTCTCGCTACAGCAATTTTAACTCTGTTACAAAGTGATGCAAACTCTCGTTTATACCTCGTGTCTTCTCATTAAACTTGTATCTCGCGAATATGGCATTGCAAACGGAAGCGGGAGCGTTTCTATAAAGTTAATTTAAGGTTACGGTTTACACCGTGCTTTTTTATACCTCGTGTCTTCTCATTAAACTTGTATCTCGCGAATATGATATTGCAAACGGCAGCGGGAGCGTTTCTATAAAGTTAATTTAGACTTACGGTTTACACCGTGCTTTTTTATACCTCGTGTCTTATGAAGATGCTTGTATGCGTCACTCACTCGCTTCTTATTGTTTCGCTGCCTTGTCAATTGTGTAATGAATGTTTTCTTCAGCGCTCTTTGGGGCTCCTCCTTCTTTTCTACGTACTGAGTTCACAGTCAGTTCACGTGATTACGTGGGAGGCGTGATGACGCGACACGCAACTCAGTCTCCTACGGCCATCTTGCTGCCTTCCATTACAGTATATGGACAAAAAAAAGGTTCCAGTTATGACCATTACGCGTATAATTTTGAAATGAAACCTGCCTAACTTTTGTAAGTAAGCTGTAAGGAATGAGCCTGCCAAATTTCAGCCTTCCACCTACACGGGAAGTTGGACAATTAGTGATGAGTGAGTCAGTCAGTCAGTGAGTGAGTGAATCAGTCAGTGAGGGCTTTGCCTTTTATTATTATAGATGTTCATGTTCATGACTCCATCATCAGGAGAACACTGAACAACAATGGTGTGCATGGCGGGGTTGCAAGGAGAAAGCCACTGTTCTCCAAATAAAACATTGCTGCTTGTCTGTAGTTTGCTAAAGATCACGTGGACAAACCAGAAGGCTACTGGAAGAATGTTTTGTGGATGGATGAGACCAAAATTGAACTTTTTGGTTTAAATAAAAAGCGTTATGTGTGGAGAAAGGAAAACACTGCATTCCAGCATAAGAACCTTATCCCATCTGTGAAACATGGTGGTGGTAGTATCACATGGTTTGGGCCTGTTTTGCTGCATCTGGGCCAGGACGGCTTGCCTTCATTGATGGAACAATGAATTCTGAATTATATCAGAGAATTCTAAAGGAAAATGTCAGGACATCTGTCCATGAACTGAATCTCAAGAGAAGGTGGGTCATGCAGCAAGACAACGACCCTAAGCACACAAGTCGTTCTACCAAAGAATGGTTAAAGAAAATACAGTAATCCCTCGCTACTTCGCGGTTCACTTTTCGCGGATTCATGACTTTGCAGATTTTATATGTAAGCATATCTAAATATATAACGCGGATTTTTCACTGCTTCGCGGGTTTCTGCGGACAATGGGTCTTTTTACTTCTGGTATTTGCTTCCTCAGTTGGTTTGCCCAGTTGATTTCATACAAGAGATGCTATTGGCGGATGGCTGAGAAGCTACCCAATCAGAGCACGCACTTAAGTTCCTGTGTGCTGCTGATTGGCTCAGCGACCGAGTGCTGCATTAACCAGGAAGTCTCATCTCACTCATTCAGCATTAACGTGCTCTTGCTACTGCATTCAGGGGATTATCACCTTCATCGTCATCATTTTTACTGCGCAGCATATTCATCACCATCATCACGTCATATATAGCTACGTGTACTTCGCTATACAGTAAGTGTAAACTTATCTACCGATTTCATATTGCTTAGCAGTTGTCCCTGTTATTAATAGAGTAAAGGGTGGGTTGTAAACAATACAGGGAGGGTTTAAAAACGTCCAAATACACGTTAAATAATTAAATAAATATGGTGTCCCTACTTCGCGGAAATTCAGTTATCGCGGTCGGCCTTGGAACCTATCTCCCGTGATAAGTGAGGGATTACTGTAAAGTGAATGTTTTGGAATGGCCAAGTCAAAGTCCTGACCTTAATCCAATCGAAATGTTGTGGAAGGACCTGAAGTGAGCAGTTAATGTGAGGAAACCCACCAACATCCCAGAGCTGAAGCTGTTCTGTACGGAGGAATGGGCAGTTATTGCTGCAAAGGGGGGGGGGGGGTCACAGCAGATACTGAAAGCAAAGGTTTACATACTTTTTCCACTCACAAATATGTAATATTCGATCATTTTCCTTAATAAATAAATGACCAAGTATAATATTTTTGTCTCATTTGTTTAACTGATTTCTCTTTCTGTTGATGTTTTAGGTCATATTTATGCAGAAATATAGAAAATTCTAAAGGGTTCACAAACTTTCAAGCACAACTGTAACTGAAGAAGACAAACTATAAAGTTTGTGTTTGCCTGAAGTGTTTTCATCACTGGGCTTTTCGAGTTCCAGATGAATGAAAAATGACACAAAGGTGACAATCATGATTAAACATAATAAGGGCTTGTCTGTGAGTCCTTTCCACCTTTCTGGACATAAAAAGCCCCCTCTGTAAGGGTCATAGTCTTTGTTGGACAATCACTGCTAAAATGAAGACCAAGGAGCATCCAGCTGATGTGCATTTCAATGACTTTGTTTCTCACAAGGCAGGAGATGGCTACAAAAAATATCCAAGTTTGAATGTCCCATTTGTGCACCCATCCCCAGAAAGTGGCAGGGTCATCACAGCACCAGGACTCTTACTAGAACAGGCCGTCCCTCAAAACTAAACACCAGAGCGAGGAGTCGACTGAAAACCCAACCATCACTCTCAGAAGTCTGCAGTGCTCTTTGGCGGACACAGGAGTGAAGGCGCAGGGATGCAAAATTTCAAGAGTTCTCCGTAAAACAGGCCTCGACGGGAGGATAGCAAGAAAGAAGCCGCTAAGAAGGTCCACATAAAAGCACAAATGGCATTTGTTACAAAGCATGAGAAAGACTCCATTAAGATGTGGGAGAAGGTTTTCTGGTCACATGAGACCAAAACAGAACTTTTTGGCCTGGCTTCAAAGAGGTTATGTGTGGTGTAAAACTAACACTGGCCAAGCCTCAGGAAACACCAAACCTATCATGAAATGTGGTGGTGATGGCATCATGCTATGGGGATGCTTTTCATGCCTGGAACTGGGAATTGTGTCAAAAGTTGAAGGGACAACGGATGGAGACAAACACCATACAATACTGCAGGAGAACTTGTTCCTGTCAGCTATGAACCTCCAGCCCAACAACCAAGATGGTTCCGTCAAGAAGAATGGGGAAGAACCACTCTTGAACAATACACAAAACTGGGACATACTTACCTACCCAAAAGAATGAAGGCTGTTATTGCAGCAAAAGGGTTCTTGACAAAGTATGAATGTGGAGTTGCTCTTCTTCAGTAAAATATCTACAGAAAACGACTGATTGTGACCTTGGAAATGTACTGTCGATGCCTAAGAGTTCACATTAAAAATACCGAATGGATAAATATGTGTAGAAATCTTTTGTTACGTAGAAACTTAGGATGCCACTGTTGCAAAACTATTAAATGACTGATAGGATTTCCATTGTGAGATTATAAACATGCGGTAGAGACACATGTCTATAGACTGACGACTTAATATTAGGATGCAAAAAAAAACAAAACTTAGAGAATACAATGACGAAAAGTCAAAGAATCCCAACTGCCACTACCTTCAACATCTTCTTATTGGCAGAATTTTTGCCACATTCTCTTCTGAGTTGCTCACTCATTGTCTGTAATTCACGGCCAAAATGGATCATTCGCTCGATGGCTGCCTGACTGCCTCCACAGAGCTGGCGACGTAACTGGGTGGAATCAACCTCTGTCAATAAGAAGAACACCGCTCAGTTAGTCTTGAAGCCACCAAGTGCACAGACATCTCATTTTATTTATTTAAAGGTAGAAAGGTTACCCATTTCTGCCTCACACTCCTCCATTTCGTGATCATGTTTGGAGCTGCCATTTAGAAAGCCATTAGATGAGGATTCAGACACTCCATTACTGTAGTGGTCCATTTCCATGTCCACGTCGTTGCTAGAGATAAAGGGGTCAGGGAAGGAGAAAATAAACTGGTTACCAGTCGAGTTTTTAAGTGTGTATATCAGCATAAAACCTGGGACATTTAGGAAACAAACACTGAGAGTCTTTTGGTTGAACACATCAAGACAACTCATCTCAAATATCCTGTTGTCTTTACACAAATATTCAAAACAATAGGACGTCCATCATTACATGAAATGGGAAAATGCCACCTTTGCCACTCCACAACCCAGGTGTAGGACTCTTAGAAACTGTAAAGACCCCCAATAAAGACCGTACTAGGAAAGTCCAAAAGATTTTCACCAGAGAAGTGTCAACTAGTAATGGCCGTCTTCAAGGGACTGTGTGAGACAAATCAAGTGTTAAGCCAAGTGGCATTCATGCCAGTGGGGTGCCTAAGAACTTAGATAACCTCCTTAGGGTTCGTTTATACTTCGCACTCAGAACGCGCCCGCATCATGGGTGCCACGTGTTCCCAGCGTTCATTTGACGCATCCTCTGAGCAGGTCCTCAGAAATTAAAGCGACACGTGCGCGAGTTGCAGTACCAGCAAAAACGTCGGGGGGCACAGTGTGCTAAAAGTTGGAATGTGACGTCAGAGTCCATCTTTACTATCTACATGTGACAGAAAGCTGCTATGCGGATCGTACGAGATCGATGTGCGCGCTTCGATGTTTGATGAATGGTTTGATGTGGTGAAGCAAAATGGCGACATACAAATGCATTCGTGGTGCTTTTATATTCAAGCGTCACATATTCCCGATCGTAATGACACGACACATTTTAAAAGTCTCGCTTACCATCTTTTGTGCCGTCTTTTTTTTCTAGGGCTTCCTGCTGACCGGACAGCAGCGACAAACAGCAATAGATCGCCACACTGAGCACATTAAATGTATGATATTCTAACCATCTGCACATTTAGAATCCTAAGATTTATACTTGATATCACTTTCATGATGAAATGAATTGAAGTATGTATATTACATTTTACAGATAAATCATTAATTTCATTTAAATAATAAATACTGTTAATAATTACACACATGGGGTGACACGGTGGCAGAGCGGTAGCACTGCTGTCTCGCAGGGAGTCACGTCATTGGTATTCCCTTTCCTGGAGTTCTCATGTTTTCCTGCTGGGTTTCCACCATGTGCTCCGGTTTCCTTTCCAAATATGCAGATTTGGTGCCACTAAAATGACGCCAGCGTGTATGTGAGTGCTTGTATGCACCTTGCGATGAGCTGATGCCTGTCCAAGGTTTGTTTCAGCCTCGTGCCCAATGCTTGCTGGAATGTACACATCCCTGGATTGATGGATTAAACATCCTTTTCAGAGATATTGTGGTAAGGTATCCTCGGAATTTAATGGGCATTCCAGGCAATTCACAACACAGCGAAGCCAAACCTTGTTCTCACCGTGATATCTTGCACTGCCACCTGATGGATTCCTCCAGATTTCCGTAAAATACGTGCGCAAGTATAAACAGTAACACGCTTGCGTAGCAGGAGCGTCCGCTGCAGCATGTGTCGTGTGAAGTATAAACCCGGCCTTAGCGTTAGTCCCGAGCGTCACTCAGGCAACCGCATAGACGCATCTCGTGTAGGCGTTGGGACTCGAGGATTACTTCAGCTGTAAAAGTGCCAACAGCGTTAGTGCCGAGTGTCACTTGGGAAATGTTATAGACCTGTTCTGCATAAGTAACAGACACAGGGGTTACCCAAGCAGCGGCGCAGACACGTCTTGTCCTACACCCAAAATGGCATCTCGTAGGAGATGTTTTTCAGCAACCCAGGCGGTGTATGCACTTGACACGGATATGAACAGTGATGATGAATCAAATCTGTCTTCAGGCAGTGGAACTGAAGAGGAGAAAGAGACTGGAAGTAGTGTGATGGCACGCCCACGACACAGAAAACCACCCCGATTGAGATCCGAGTGCAGCAGATGACACCTCAGCACCACACTGAACACTGTGAGGTGTTTTTTTTTTTTTTTTTTACGGTGGCTGGAGTGCCAATCCTGCCACCAACCCCCAAGTTTTCCATGCAAGTTGGGCTGGATGCAGATTAACATCATACGCAGGATGGAGCAAGTGCAGGTTAAAGGCCTTGCTCAAGGGCCCAATGGTGTTTTTACGAGATTCAAACTGGCAACCTTTCGATTACCAGTGCAAATCCCTAACCTCAGAGCCACCACTCCACCTGAAAACTGAAATAGACAAAAATTGAAAGAGATTCTGATGAATCCGAAGGTGACGCTCGTGTCAATTGCACGCACGCAGCGTGCTGTTCAAAAGATGATGAGTGTGGAAAGAAAATCCACAAGAAATCACGGTACTGTCGTCCTGACTCTGACGATCGATTGTGTATTTCACCGTAATTCAAAAAATACCACACAAGTGGCACACTTTGATGGTACATTATTATTATTTGTATCATTATTCTATTTTCTACTCTTCTGACTTTGTACTTTTAGTGGTTTGCACATTTTACACCAGAAAGATCAGATTTAATAAATATGCAATGCCAACAACAATTTATTTCTTGTACAGCCCAAACTCACACTAGACATGCCCCAATGGGCTTTAATAAAATAGGCCCTGCTGCTGACAGCCACCCAGTCTTGACTTTCTTAGAAGAAAATGAAAACAAAAAAAAACTCCCAAAAAAACTTGCAGAATAAAAAAAATGAAAAAAAAAGACGGAAGAAACTTGGGACGTGCAATTCATAATTCAGAGAGAGAGACCCCCTTCCAGAGTAGGTAGGGTAACGGGTATCAAAAAACCGGGACAAATCCAACACACAAAACAGAACACAAGCAAACTTAATGGAAGAGGTGTTGGTGAGGCCAGCAGGGGTGCTAACCCTGTGGTCTGCATGTGGATCCCAATGTCCCAGTGCAGTGACAGTGACGCTGTGCTGTAAAAATGGTGCCGAACTCGTGACTTTCAGTGGTCATAAAAGGTCCCTGGGGATCCTTCATAAAGAGCTGGGGGTATCCCGATGTCCTGGCTAAATTGGCCATCACGGCCTTGTCATTCTGGCCCCCTAATGTTCCACGGTCTCTAATTGGCTAACTCTTACCCACCACTTCACCACCTAACGACTGTGTGGTGAGCGCAAAAAACGGCTGCCATCACATCGTCCAGGTGGATTCTGCACATTAGTGGTAGTTGAAGTGGCTCTCCACTGTCTATGAGCAGCAAGAAAAGTGCTATATAAATGTAAAGAACTATTAATATTATTATTATTTTTGAACACGTTAGTGGATCTAACACTGAAAAGTTGCAGCCTTTCAGCATTTAGCATTGAGTGCCGCCCTGTGTCTGCTCTGCTTGTCATTGTTAAAATAAAATTAGGGGAACGGAAAATGCAAACTTATAATAAAATGACAAAAAGGAGTGTTAAGGGTGATGGCAAAAATACAAATATTTTAAAAATTTTTAATCTTACAATGAGGAGAAAAATAAACAACCAGCTAAATAAGCAATAAGATGAATTATTGGGAATGTTATTTGTGTGCAACACATGAGCACTTGAAGCTGTGCAGAGGAGAGCAAACAGGTGTCCCTCAGGACTTAAGGACACGTCCTACCCTGAACAGCTCAGAGAATTAAACCTGTTTGGACTGAGGCAGAGGCAAGGCTGGAATAAGACCCCCCCTGGTGCCCCTTGGTGACCAAGTCAAGTCGGGGAGCAGGCACTGGTACAGTGCATTGCCACACCCACTACACAACGAAACAACTCGGGATCCCGGTTGACAACTGCCCCCCCCCCCCCCCCCAAAGTACACACACGGTCCAGTCCTACCCTCCTGGAAATGACCCTCTATCTGCTGCAGCCAGGTGTTATGTGGGCGACCCCTTAGCCAGGTCCAGCCACTCGGGTCCCCAACAATGAGGATCACCCTCGGGGAAATGCACCACATGGCCGTAGTGCCGTAACTGACGCTCCCTCACAATGCAGGTCATGTGCCTCATTCGGGACTCAATGAGCAACACAAAGTCAAACCAACGGTACCCAAGGATTTTCCGGAGAGACACAGTACCAAAGGAGTCCAGGTCTTCGTCTCATGTCACTGGATAGCGTCCATGTCTTGGGATAGTGACCCAATGAACAGAACTCCTTAGCAGTGAGCTGATCGAACTTTAAACAATGCAGTAGGTGGTCACCCGGCCATTTAATGCGCATGGAGACTCTACGTACTCCAGTGACGATTCGAGCGGTGAAGAGGGGCCATCTAACTTGATAATTTCAGCCAGCGGACATGCCGTACTCTGACAGGCCCAGGGAGGTAAACCTGGTGAGTCTCAAGCAGAGGAGACATCATGGGGACCTCATCCATGGCGTCACAATTCTCAAAGGTATGGGGATCAAATGGATCCAGCAGAGCTCTTTCAACTTAACGGTGAATCACCGTACTTGAGGACACCAGTGGAAATTAAGTAGTGAAGCTGGGAAGCACTTCTTTATGCAACAAGCTCTTTATCACATAAAGAGTTGTGGGATTGGGAACAAAATAGAGACATATGCAGGGGAAGCAGAAACCTTGACCACCTTTTTAAGAAGAATGTGGATGAGATACGGCAACATGTTAGCCATTGGCTAAACCAGGGGTGTCGAACTCTGGGCCTGGAGGGCCGCAGTGGCTGTAGGTTTTCATTCTAACCCTTTTTGCCCTTTGTTTTAATAGCCCTGTTTTTAAGGATTCAGTGCTCTGACTTGATTCCTTTCTTCATTAAATCACAGACAAACAGAAATGAGATGTGAAACGAGCCAACAGATGACCAGCTAAATTGGTCCTTCAAACTCCAACCAGTTTCTTAATGAGAAGCTGATTCTTGCTGTTAATTAAACTCGTTCTTTAATTCCATGGCTTGTTGCTGCTCTCATTCTGCACAGCAGACATTTCCAAAATTGTTGATTTTCTGTTTTTCCTAAGAACACCGTCAGAATGTTTTGGTGATCTGAGAGATCAGTCTTACTGAGACCTTCACCTTTCTTTATTTTCAGATATTGTGGACAGCTGGTCGTGTGGGCAGCTCGTTTTGTGTCTGATTATTGTTTTGCTGCTAATTAAGGAAAAAGAAACAACAAAGGGGTTGATTCAAGTTAATTAAAATTAAGGGAAAAGAAGTTAATTAGCAGCAAAAAAAAAACTGGTCACTAATGAAGAAGATGGTTAGAATGAAAACCTGCAGCCACATGCGGCCCTCCAGGACTGGAGTTCGACACCTGTGGGCTAAACAGAGGGGCTCGATGAACTGAATGGCCTCCTCTCATTTGTCAAATTTCTTATGTTCATATGCAATTAAACCAATCATTGTGAAGCCGGTTAGAATAAAAACCTGCAGCCACAGCGGTCACCAGAACTGAATGTTTAAACCACCATACTGGCCAGAACAACTACATACCAGCCATTAAGCAAGGTGTCGTGGGGCTTACTGTATGTCTATGGGCTGCTTTGCTGCCTCAGTAGTTCTGTCTGTTTTTACAAGAGTTAAAAATAGCATGTCAGACAATTAAAGACTAATAGAATGGCGATTATGAACTTGACAGTGATGGAAAACACATGTAAGTGTACAACACAACTTCCTAGAAATGAAGAAATGCAAAAAAAGTCCACCAGTACATCCCACAGAGATGGCGTGGCTAAACTTAAAAAGAGCCACGTGTACGAGCGAGCGGCTGTGCTGCTCTGACGTGACATTAGAAGGCTGGGCACCCGTCGACAGTGAGAAACAGTAAGATGGCAAGTGAGTTGTTAGACACAAAGGAACATACACTGTAGACAGACAGACAGAAAGTCCAAATGACAGTAGAAATTATAGGTGGGTGAATGTGAAAGCTGGTATATGACAGACAGGCAGACATCAAAGGCACTGCATTAACAGACACGTCAACCCTAAGGTGAATCTGAGCAGCCTCCGCAAGATCCACTCCAGATGAAACACTAAGGTTAATAAAGTTAAGCAGAGAAACAATAAAGGCTCCCATAATCAACTCCAGATGATGTACTCACCTGTGAACAAAAGCTTAGAGATGTCACTGAAGAGGTGACGGGCTCACTTGGAGCAGCTCAGTGAAAACGGACAACTCAGCCGCTTTCTCTTCTTGTCACCACAACCCTAACTGTTGCAACTTGATGGACACAACTTACCTGGTGTAGCTGTTGGGTTGCTGGGATCTTGAACTGTTTATACTGTTCATTTCTGGTGTTGTTAAACTGGACGGCTGGTGTTTGTGACAATGGGACTGGTGCGGTTTGTTGGATATAACTCCATTACTACAGTTGTTGTCAAAGCCTGGGGACAAAACATGAGACATTAGACAGAAATCATTCAGCATGGTTGGTTTGCGTTAACAGTATCAATTACGAGGGACCTTAAAAAAGATTAAAATTATAACTGTGAGCAAGCTGCTTGAGGACTGGCATTCTGAACCTGCGCAGTGCTGTTTGGCTTTGCCCGGGACGTATTCTAAGACAATGGGCCTCCTGCTGTAGCTGGTGGTTTATCAGGTGTATCAGAAGTACTGTGTAGCTAACTAAATGCTTCTGTATACAACATCTGTAGTCCCCCCACCACCACCCATCACCCCCAAAAAGGGCTGATATTATTGGCAGGCAGTGTGGCGTAATGGTCAAGACACTAAACTTCAAACCCTGAGGATGTGAGACTCAGATCCTGCTACTGACACTGTGTGACCCTTAGCAAGTGACGTCACCTGCCTGTACTTCACAGTTTCTCGCCACATCCCAAAGGTGTGCATCTTAGGTTAATGGAGGACACGGCTTTGGTCTGGTGTGAGCAAGTGTACCCTGTGATGGCCTGCTACTCCTCAGTGATGCTACTGGAACAATCTGGACGAGAACAGGCTCAACTGGAATAACAAAACAAATGTAACCCAATGTATTTCAAATGTTGTAAGTTGGCTTGGGTAAAAGTGTCAGTCAAATCTTATATACCATATATCCTCGCGTTTAAGTTCTCCCGCGGATAAGTCGGGGCTTGATTTTATCGTATAATTTCCAGTATTTTATACTGTCGGTTGTATAAGTCAAACGCGGAAAACTCACACTGGTTGTCCAAGACATTATGATATGCCAACGCGCACCAGAGAGAGTAACCACGGGGCACACGGCATTTTTCTTCTATGTATTGTGCCTACGTGACCACATGGTAATACCCGCACTATTCTGAAGCGATGTTTGCATTGTTTTGTGTGTTTTGTATCTCACACCCTCATGAACCTTTATCGTAACAGCATCCCTTATCTATGATGGAGCATTCAGTCAGAAGAAAATATGAAGCTGGTTTTAAATTAAATGTTGAAGTGGTGAAAGAAATTAGTAACTGCGCTGCTGCAACAAAATTTGATGTGTCTGAGAAACTGGTGTGAGATTGGAGGAGGTAAGAAGATGTAATAATAAAAAAAAAGTGTTGTATTTTTGAATATGCATATAAGTCAGGGTCTGATTTTATGATTGATTTTTCGGTTTTCAAGACCTGACTTATATGCAAGTATCTACGGTATATAAACGTCTACACGCGGAAGTGTGTGTGTCTGTCTGTCTGTCCGGCCCGGAAATACAAGGCTACAGCGTGAAGTTCAAAGAAAGCGACTCTGTCGTCAAAGTTGAAACCACCGGCAAAAGAGAACCTCGCTTAACTGCTAATACACAAGTGAGGTGAGCACATCCACTAAACGAAACCGCCAAGGAAAAGAGAACCTTGCTTAACCGTTAATGCACAAACGATGCGATTGAAGTCTCAGAATCCATGGTTTCTAGGAGCCCAGGCTCTTTACAGCACGGACTTACACAGCAAGTATTAAATAGTAACAACTAATAAGCCCGCGATTTGCCAGCGAATCGGATATCCAAGAATGGCAATCAGTTTCTGTTCCGTCCGATATCTGGGTTGATGACATATCATGGAGGGTGGGTGTGTCTGGGGAAATGTCATTTAATTACATACGCATATCTGTAGTAAAGCGGTCTCGTTTTGTGGAGACGTGATTCCGTTGCCTTTGCTGACACCGACTGTTGGCAGAGTGGAGCACAGCAAGTTCAGCCCCGCGTCCATATCCGGTTTACGCCGTGCAGTTTAGACGTCTGGGGATTCCGTACTGTAATACTGTAATGTGATTCACATATGCACTGAATCCTCTCGTTTTTGTTTTCTCTGTGGCGGGCTCGTTGCAGTGCGGCAGTGCGAGTGCGCCTCCACGCGCCCTGCGTCCATATCCAGTTTACAACCTTCGGTTAGTAAGATGGATAGTATTAGGTCACTAGAGTTGCTTACTCTTGAGTATGTTATGTGCAATCGCCAAACAGTCAAACCTGCCTACGTTACATTAATTCGTGCTTTTCCTAGTCATTTGGCTTTTATTGATGGTCACTATAAAACACAATTTTACAGGAAAGTGTATTGTTTTGAACTGCTACAGGTAATCAATAGGAATAAAGTGAAATCCGAGTATAATTGATCATCATTAGATGTCTACGACTTTCGTTTGTTTATGTCATTCACTCAAGTATTTTTTATTGTGTTTTTCCTCAGTTGTATCTGGTCCACCGTTTAGAGTCTGTAGATGAAAATTTATATGTAAAATAAAATTCTGGAGAGCAGGGGGATTGGAGGGTTGGGGTGTCCCCCATTCCAAGTAAGCAGACGTGCATGTAAATGTAAACGATGTCAGAAGGCAGGGTGGGGGTCCCCTTGCAAACTCCATAGATTACATTGGAGTAGCTTGTGGGGGTCCCGTTAAGTTTAAACTGATGCTGTCAGTCTAGGGGCATTTCTAGGATTTGCACGTATCAGCCCCCTCTATGGTTGTCGGGCACAGGCGTACAAGTATAGAAAATAGAAAATCAGAGGTCCCTTCAGGCTTTCACACACATTCAAAAAATGGTGTAACATTCATCAGGGGCTGTATTGTATATGATGGACAAAACAACAAGGGGCTTACCATTATTATTGATCATGTATATAACCGAGAAAAAGATGAGGGGCTCGACGCAATGTTTGTTTATATGGCACATTCCAAAGACAATCAATTTCTCGATGTGATGCGGAGGTATTTTTGTGTGTTACACATTTGTGTTATTTAAAACTCCTAATAAATTATGCATTTATAGTTTTAATGCTTTGTCGATGTTTGTGTGAATGAAATTTACAAGTGTAATTTTTTGTTAGCCAAACTAAGTAGCTTGTTTATAATAAACCTCATTCCAGATAATCTTAAACAACCCACAGGGAGCGAAGAAGTCATTTGGGCCAATAGGGAGAAGTCGGCTATATAGCTACCAGCTTTGTTTTCAGTTTCTCTCAATACTGGGAATAAAAACTCAGGCAAATAAGACGATCAGTTTCTATTTACGTTCATATATATGGAAATTGCGTGTTGGATGGGTTGGTATTTTACTGGGCAGAGTGGTGGCTCTGAAGCTAGGGATCTGCACTGGTAATCAGAAGGTTGCCGGTTCGACTCCTGTAAATGCCAATAGGGACTCTGCTCTGTTGGGCCCTTAAGCAAGACTGCTGTCACTGTCCTGCTCCACTGATAGACTGAGGAGATCGTTCCTCCCCCAAACTATGCGATTCTTCAATTCCACCCGGGGGGGGGGTGGGGGGGGGGGGGGGGGGGAGGGGGGGTAAACGTTAATATTATACAAAGTTATTGTCTGTTTTTTACCTGCATTATTATCAATCTTTAATTTAATATTGTTTATTGTATCAGTATGCTGCTGCTGGAGAATGTGAATTTCCCATTGGGATTAATAATCTATCTATCTATCTATCTATCTATCTATCTATCTATCTATCTATCTATCTATCTATCTATCTATCTAAAAAACCCTCGAAAATCTATTTTTAATATAATTAATATTGTAACATTCAACTTCATCTATTTTTTATTAACAAATAAATTTAGCACTTAAAACTTACGTAGTCTGGTTACTAAACAATACCAGGGGTGGTGATGGGATCACTGGGGCTTTAGTCCAAAACAAGTTTTGCTCATCACTGTTTAAGTCTTCTGTACTTAAAACAGCTTATATTTGAGTAAACCATTTCAACAAATAATTAGTATGCCATTTTGTTTCGTTCATGTGCTAAATCTTGCCTTATGACCTTTATACGACGTATACTGTCACTCTGTATATTTGAGAACACATTTTTCCTGTTGCTATCCCGTAGTGAAGCTAGTAGCCTAATATAAGGTGTGCAAAATTGAAAAAAATAAACTTTTGGGTTATTTATTCTCACTCCGTAAAAAATACAAAATGAAGTGAACATGAACTAGTTCAAAATTGAAATGGTGAACTATGAACGTGAATGTATTCATTTTAATCAGTGTGAACTGAACTTTGAGCGAGTTCTGGTGAGGTGTGAACTTGCACAGCACTGCTCCCCAGGTTTGATGGTGCGGAGGTCCATAACCCAACCAACACAGGTAAGGGTGCCCACTGCTGTTCAGGGTGAGAGCACAGGCAAAATTTTGGAACTAAACAAAGTTTAACAATCTTCCCCTGTACAAACGGGTTATCTGTGCAAAACTTAGCTGAGATAAGTTCAACAGTGAATAGAATGGATGAACACCAACCATAAACTCACATTCAGCTTTATATAATAATATTATCTATACAAAGGGGCCTTTCTAAGCACTCAAGGACACTGAACAAACAATAAATAAAAAACACATCATAAACAAAACTTAAAACATCAGAAAATACAGAAAATATGAAAGTTAAAAACCAAACAAAGCCTCTGTAATCACAGAGAAAAGGCCATTTTAAACAGATGGGTTTTAAGTTTACATTTGAAGGTTGAAAATGATTCGATATTTCTAAGCTCAGCAGGTAGTGAGTTCCAGAACGACTGAACGCTCCACTCCCCATGGTGGTTAGACGGGCGAGAGGGACGGTCAGATGGATGGAGGAAGAGGAGGATCGAAGGTTACGGGAGGGAATGGCAACATGAAGAAGGTCTGACAGATATGGAGGGGCGAGGTTATGAATGGCTTTAAATGTTAACAGCAGAATTTTAAAATCAATTCAAAACTTAAATCCAGAGCCAATGAAGCTCCTGCAAGACTGGAGTAATATGGTGAATAGACGGGGTTCGAGTAATGATGAGTGCAGCAGAATTCTGGACCAGCAGAAGCTGATGGAGAGATTTATTAGTGAGACTGAAGAGGAGTGAAGTGCAATAGTCCAGACAAGAAGTAACAAGACTGAACAAAGATGGCAGTGATATGGGGAGTGAGGGGGGCCGGATGTGATTAACATTACGTAGGAGGAAGTAAGCAGACCGGGTGATGCTAATAATGTGAGACTGGAAAGACAGAGTACTGTCAAGGATGACACCCAGACTCTTGACCTGAGGTGAAGGGAGTTATCAATGACAAGTGAAAGATTATCAGCTTTGGATAATGATGATCTTGTACCAATGAGGAGAACCTCCATTTTGTCACTGTTTAATTTACGAAATTTTGAAGAAAACCAGGATTTAGTTTCAGCAATGCAGTCAATAAGCGAAGATGATAGAAAAGAAGAGGTGGGTTTACTAGCAAGGTACAGCCTGGGTGTCATCAGCATAACAGTGAAAAATTAGTGTTATATTTACGAAAGATACTGCCAAGGGGAAGAAGGTAATTAATAAAAAGAAGAGGCCCCAGGACAGAGCCCACCTGAAGTAACGGCGGTAATTACCTGATAAGTGTCCGTGTGATCCACCAAGTTTGACTAAAGGCAAACAGTGAAGACTCACGCTATGGCTGGGGCTCATACTGGGGCTGCCAAATGTCCGCGGGCTCCCTGGATAGCTGTCTTGTGACTTAGGACTACGACCACCCAGGCACCGCACTTCACTGTCTGTCCCATTTACCATTTCTATAAATTGACGAACTCTGTAGGAAAAATATAAAGACAAAAAAAAAAACATAAAAGAATGATCATATAAACAGATTTCCTACGAGCTACTCAGATAAAAGTCAACACTGCATGATTCACTGGTATTAAGTGAAGACTTTTACGTACACAGGTTGCAGGTGGATGTTTGGCACTAACAGTTACCTTATTCAGTTCGTTTATTATCAAAAATGGGAAATGCAATTTGATTTTTACAGTAGCTGTCAACATGCAAGCACATCTGAAACACATACAGGAGTGGAGATTTAAAAAACCACGAGTGAACGTCATGGAAAAGGGCCACAGGGTTCTGCTGATATCGCACTTTATGCTTTGTCCCCGGAGACAGACCTGCTCAAACGGCGCTGCTGTTGTTCTCCAGTCTTACTGCTTTCTAAAACACCTCGAGGCGTAAATGAATAATTCCAGGCAGCTGTGATATCTTTGATTTCTTTTTTACTGCCTGGTCTGGGAACTGATATTTTGTACTAAAGCAATGGCCCATCTCACTGTTGTTACTTATTACATTTCCAGTAGCACCACCTCAAATTGGCATAATACAAATCATATGAATTTTAAATAGGGGCGGAGTGGTGGCTCTGAGGCTAAGGATCTGCGCTGGCATCCCGAAGGTTGCCGGTACAAATCCCGATCACTCCCCAAAGAGATGCTACTCTGCTGGGCCCTTGAGCAAGGCCCTTAACCTTCAATTGCTCCAGGGGTGCTCGCTGTACAATGGCTGACCCTGCGCTCTGACCCCAAGGGGTTTGCATTTCACTGCGTGTTATCCTGTATAACTATTTATGTGACAAATAAATAATTATTATTCTGTTGCCTCGGGCAGTCTGCAATTCTCTTATTCTATATCATAACTGCAAGTTCAAAAATAAGAAATTTAAGAATTTGGGGCTTGGATTAAATCCGGATTGGACAGACTCTAAACAGCATGATGTCTCAGATAGGAGTCTAAATACTCCATTGCATCACACCCTGGACACATCCAGAGATTCCTTGCTTCCACATCATGTGAAAATACAATAATGTATGTTTTGTCTGCATGGGTTTTTTCGTCAGGCTCTCCAGATTTTCACACTTGTCCCAAAGTAAGGCTAAATGATGAGTCTAAATTGTGAGAGTGTGCTGGTGTCCCATTGAGAGATGATGGTGCTGGGAGAGGCTCCACCGCCACTCCTGGGTTGGATTAAGCAAGTTTGGGAATGCAATGCTACTGTATACACATACACAACTGATCGGGTCAAGAACATATTCACCCCACCTGCTGCATCATCCAGGTCTTCATAATTGATAAACTGAGCTGGAGAGTTTGCATCTGAAATAACATTGAATTTCAACAAATTCTGTAATTGGACGTTCCTTGAATTCTGTATTTGTAAATGTGGGGTGAATATAAAAGGTTCTTTTATTGAGTGCAATAGGTTAATCCACGTTCCTCGACCATGCCTCAAACTTTTATTATACTCTTATTCTTGATATTTACGATATAATGGTTATGGAGTCTCGCAAGATTATATGGTTTTGAGACATGGGCGCTATCCAGTGACTTGAGACGAAGACTGGATTCCTTCATGCGTGTCACTTCGGAGGATCCTTTGGTACCACTGGTTTGGAATCCCGAATGAGGCACATTACCTGCATTGTGAGGGAGCGTCAGTTACGGTAGTATGGCCACGTGGCGTCATTACCCGAGGGTGATCCGGCTCAAAGGATCCGAGTGGCTGGACTAGGCCAAGGGGGTCATTTGCAGAGGGTGAGACTGGACAGCGTGTTTGCCTGGGGGTTGCCAACCAGGATCCCGAGCTGTTTCATCTTATGGTGGGTACGGCAACGTGCTGCACCAGTGCCTGCTCCCCAACCTGACCTGACCTGTTATGGAGTCTCTCACATTACTATGGAGAAAACTCTGACTCAATGCACTCATAACAAAGTGCTTCACCTGTGCACCATTTGAGGATATTCTACCACAAACTGCTCATTTTCTTTAGGAATCTGAAAATAACCCTTCCATAAAAATTAAACTCTTTCTGATCTCCAGTTTGAAACTTTGGGATCCTTGACTTGCACAATCCAACTGCACCTCTGATAGACAGATGGCCTGGTCTTCTCCTGTAAAATTCTATAATACAAAGAGGAATTAACGCGGTCTTCAGCAATGGTGACTCCAAACCATAACTCAACTGTTAAGTGCTCAATATCAGGCCTCACAATTGCTATGAGGTTGTAAATAAAACGTACATGTGTCAATCTTTAAATACATTTTCCACAAACAAGAATTTTCACCAGCTCCATCTGGGTGGGACTCCACCTAATGTAGCATCATATTTCATTACCTACTGACCTACATAATTACATAAATTAAAATGTGAAGGCGGCCCAAACTGACTCCTTTGACCCTTACGCTTTGATGTACCTAATTCAGCAAAACTTTAACACTTAAGTGTGTTTACATGCTCTTCAATTACCCAATTATTCACAGAAACCTGATCTTGAAAATGCCATGTAAACCTTCTATTCTGATTAGAGGAATTGGCTTGTTGTCCTCTGAGAAAATTGTTTAACAGAGGTAGATTAGCCAATTATATGGCCATGTAAACCCTTAACTGGGTTACAGTGAAGGATTTTGCAGTCTGAGTATGTCTGTTGCACTCCTGTCAGCCTGCGCATGTGTTCACTTCACACTCGTTTTCAGCAGTCGTGGGTAGAAGCATCCACAAAATACATTTCCAGAGGCAAATGTTCATGTGATCCCATTATTCTTTCACTTCAACCACCACTAATGTGAAGCATTCTCCTAAATGATGCGACACGGCAGCCATTTTTGCATCAGTACGCTTATCACACATTAGTGATTAGGTGGTAAAGAGAGCCAATCAGAGACAGGGGATGAACAGAGGGCCAAAATGACTAGGCCATGGTGGGCAATTTATCCTGGACAACAGGAGTGCTGAACTCAACAACACAATGTAGAGAGCAGTAGGGTGCCACGTTAAAAGTAACGCGAGTTAAATAGTCCGATTACCTTTTAAAGTAACGAGTAACCCAACCGCAATACTTACCTTTATGAAGTAAGAATACCGTCATTATTCTTATTCCAGTGGCACTGCATGTAAGGCGAGAAGCACACATACTGGTATGCCAATCCTTTGCAGGGCACAATTACACAGCCGAGCGAAAAAAAGAATTTAATGCGTGTTATCAGGTAACAGAACCCAATAAATAAAGTGTTAATTTGGCTAAACATACTTAATACAAGAAAAATGATAACAGGTGCCATACTTATTTTCTTATTTATGGTGGCCAATGAGGACGGCCACATGGCGCCATTACCCGAGGGTGACCCGGCTCAAAGGATCCAAGTGGCTGGACCAGGCCAAGGGGTGCTGCTTTGAGGAGCTTCCTCCCCTAATATCCTACAAGACACGTTTATTTAATAGAGCTGTATAAGCACCAAACTAGTTGTCTTGGAGTTTAATATTAAAAGACAACCTTCATGATGACAAACATATATTAAACTGATCACGGAAGACATTTAAAATTCACAAAGTAAGAAGAGATACTGCTTTTAATGTTCATATCACGCCTGCATATTGAAAAAGTGTGTTAAATCTAAAAAGAAATGCAGTTTTCACATAACATCACGAGAAGGATACTTACTTCAACATAAATAAAAGATTAGGATTTCTTTCTAATAAACCTGGATACAGCTGTTGTGTTGTTTCAATTGCTTCCCCCATTCTTCCAGATAAAACTAACTTCTGTATTTCTGAGAAAAGGAAAAAGATAAGCCAAAGTGAGGACAACTCATTAAATATTTATAGAGCATTAATGTAAATAAGTCATTGAGACGCTAAAAATATTCTTCAAAATTTTACATACAGCATATTACATTTTTTAATATTACATTTATCAATATTATTACATCTAAGCAATAATTTGCAATTTCCTTTGTGCTCTTTACTCTTTAATCCCTTAGGGATCGATAAAATTCATCCATGCTTCCATCTATCTGAACAACTGACTTAAAAAATTGAATAAATTAAACAAACAATATTTCTACATGCCTTCATCTGACAATATGCTCCCAATTACCCTCAGACCATGGGTTGAATGTGGCATTTTAAATGGCATCTATATATTCTCTCACTATTTTACAGAAATGTTTGGTGACACTACTACAATAATAATTACAGCCAATGCCCACACTTATCTTCTAACCATTCATTATCAAATCTGCTTAGTCCACTTTAAGGTTATGAGGGCAGGTGTCTGTTCCATCAGCACTGGGTACAGGACAGAGACTGAGTCTGGATGAGATGCCAGTCCACTGCTGGGCACATTCATATAAACCCAAACCCCCTCAAAAAACATTCAACCATACTAAGTCAGTTTACAGTAGTTAGTTGAATTGGACACACATGGAATATTCAATGATGGATTTCTGCTGTGAAATAAAAGCACAATTGGGGCAAAAAAAAACAAAAAAAAAAAACCCTCATCTTATTTAAAGAGGAAAAAAGGGACAAACAAAATGTGACTGCATGTAAAGATGACTCAATAAAGGCCACAATTCCCCCTGGGAACAAATAAAGTGTTTCTTTCTACCTATCCATCATATAGTGACTTATATCTATCTGTGAGTCTGTCTATCTATTATATAGCACCTTTTATATCTATCTATTATATAGTGCCTTTCATATCTTAGTGCCTTTCATCTATCTATCTATCTATCATATAGTGTCTTTCCTTTCCTTCCTATCTACCTTAAATGAAACCTGGGCATCCACTGGTTAACATTAAGGGCAAAAAATGACAACCATGTACTGAAGTTAAAAACTTTCTGAAAAGTTGCTGTTGAAAGAACGCAATATCATAACATGTCAGAAGTAACTTTTTTGAATTAAAAAAAATCAAGACACATATCCACTCATCCATTCTCTTAAGTCGCTTATTCAGGTTAGGGTTGTGGGGCAGCTGGGTGCAAATGAATGGCAAAAAATGACATTAATGTTTTTCCGAGAACTTCAAACCATTCTTCAAGCTCAATGTTCTGAATTCCAGCATGGGGCACCTAATTTGGGATAGGAGATGTATTCTTACAAAATGAAAGGAACAAATATACTGTAGCAGATTTAAAAGGTAACACTCAGCAGTCTGGATTTCTTAGATGCTCTGTGTGATGTACACATTTCTCTAAATGAAAGACCTACACTTCTAAGGTTAATAATACTCTGTCTCGTTTGTTAATTTTGGAATTTACATCTTTCCACAGTGTAATATTGTTCAAGCACTACTTGGACAGTCTGTTCCAGCTCTGCTTTAAGACACATAGAGGGTTCTTAAGTAATCAACACAAGTTGGGACACCCGTGCAAATTGTTTGCTTCAACTTGCAAGGCTTCATTTACTTGAATTGCTGCAGAACATCTATAGTCTGTAAACCATCATTTGTTCATTGAAGAAGTCTCATTTGGAATATTCTGAAATTTCCTTTTTGTCAGTTTTTGCTAACCTAAACTTTTAATTTAAACCTCTTAGCAGTTTACTGCTTACCTTTTCACCATTTTAGGTCATTCGCTACATTTCAACTGATTACATTTGAAGGACTACACCCTGTCTTGAAAGCTTGCACATTGTAATCTACTCAAATATCATCCATAAATTGCTAACACATTACATGACTTTACAACTAAATATCTCTAGAGGTGCTGGAAAAAGATGTGAAAGCAGTCAAGCTCTGGGATACTTAAGTTTGGCAGACAAAATAGATAACAACAACTCAAAATTCTGTGATGATGACTGAATATTTTGAGATTATTTCAAAACTAGAGGGTTCGTCCCCTACTTGCTTAGCTCGCCAAGCAACACCCCACCCCCTGCCTATGCTATCTATGCACCAGCCACTTCATGTCTCTGCCACTCGCATTGTGAAGAGGGGGGTGCTGAAAGCACTCCAAGGAGTACCGGTTGCTCCTCCGAAACCCACTCTTAAACAGTGATACAATGGGAAACAAACAAATCGTTGATTTTATATAGTATATATACAGTATATATACACACAGTGGTACCTCGGTATACATCCTTAATCTGTTCCAGATCCTTTGACTTATACCAAACAGGACGTATACCAAATGAATTTTTCCCATAAGAAATAAAGGGAAAAGTATTAATCTGTTCCCATGAAAAAAAATCCTATTGTTATTGGCATATTATACATTGATGGGGTTCTATAAAATAATTTAAACACTGCTTAATACTAAAATACCTAAATACCAAAGAAATTAGATGAAATAAATGAAAATTTAACCTCACTTTACTTTTTAATAATGTCTTTGTTTTTCACAATCATAGATACCATCGTTCTTGGCATATGCTATGCAGCAGCCATGTCCCGGATATGCATGCCACCCTTCGTACTTTTCAACAATCAATTCAAATTTACGCGAAAAAACACAAAATCACATGAAAATTCACAGAGTTATAGCGCAGGTTGTTCACTGAATGCTAGCAACTGGTGTACTGACGCTCGTGGGCAGTCGTGGCTTTGTCTCGAGAGAGGTAAACAAGGGTAGCGCGCCGTGTTCTAGCACGTGAGTCGTATTCCAAGCAAAATTTTTCGCATCCAAACAGGACGTATACCGAGGTACCACTGTATGTCTTCTTCTTAGTCTTGCCCCTCTCACGTGGTCACCAAACTGTCACACCTGGGTTGTCCCTCTAATGTTCTCATTCCTAATCTTGAAAATCATAGCATCTTCAACTCTGCCACTTCCAGCTCTTCATTCTGCTTTTTTGTCAGTGCCATCATCTCCAAACCATATAACACAGGCTGGTCTCGCCACTGTTTTATAGACCTTCCCTTTCACTTTTGTGGGTACTCTTCTATCACAAATCACTCCACCCAATCCACCCTGCCTGTCTTCACCTTTGCAGAGACGTCTATAACTAAATTAAAATTGCCCACATTAGAATGATAAAGAAAAATCGGGTACAAAACTCAAGACAATGAAACTGTAAGGCCAACCGGGTAATAGTTTGAAACATTCCTCAGCTACCAATGGGCCCGTCGATGTTTCATTCACTCCCTTGTTACTCTTTCTATATTCCCCAATTTGTGCATTAATTTTTGAGTATGGGCGGAGAGGAGTGTTTTGTGTTTGTTTGTTTGTTTGTATATAGCCCAGAAATCAGGTATTATTATTGCTGGTTTTCTTTTGCTGCATTCCGATTTTTATTTCAATAAAAACTTGATCAGGATAAATTTGATGTATGACCTGCTTAACTTTTACATGCATACTTGACCAGGAGTGACCGGGGTCTACATCTATTTAGCTGCTTCTCTTCTCTGTTAAGATTTCCAAGACCCACACAAATATGAAGATAAAGTAAGGGCATCATAAAAGTGTTAATCTGCTGGTACTGTAAATACATTATTCGCTAAGTACAAATTCACCATGAGGTTAACACCATCATTAGACATTCCTGAAATTCTAAACAAAAGGCCAAAGGCTGACGTGGTGACTGGGATGACAGCTTCAGTTGAGCTAAAAACTCCAAATTCAATGCGTGAGCTGCAGGCCTTACTACAGTAACAGATTAGGAAGATGTCTGCAGTGGGAGTACTAAATTATGGATTTTCTCTGCTTGACATCCCTATCACAACACACGCAGAAAAAGAGCAAGCACATTTGAGGCAGAGGCAGACAAACGTTATATTTGACTGACTCCAGCATTCTGGATCAGTGATCCCATTTCCTGTAAAACTGAGTCAGGGGGACAAAGTGAAGATACCTTGACGTTATTTTGGAAGAACAGGGTGGATAGGATTAGAGAGCTTTGTTGGGCTGAATGGCCTGTTCACATAATATTAGAACAATCTAGACAAGAATATAACGCTAAATAAAAAGACACAAAGGAACACGTACAGCACCACGAGTTTCACATTTCAGACAAATCGCTGTTCTGAAGTGCGGGCGCAACACTCGGACCTGAATTCTTAAATTAGGAGTCTCGACATTTGCAGAAATTGGGTGACATCACGCCTCATCCCATCATGCCCATCTTCAGGGAAGCCACTTGTATTACAAACATTTTCTTAGGGTCAATACTTCTTTATTATTATTTTATTATCATCATCACGAAGGTCTGCCTCGCCATCTCTGTTCCAGTTTGTCCCAAAGGAGTATGATTAGGGTTGAGGTCAGGGCTCTCTGTGCAGGCCACTCAAGTTCTTCCACGCCGAACTCATCCCACCTTGTCTTTATGGACCTTGCTTTGTGCACAGTCATGCTGGAATAGAAAAAGGGCCTTCCTCAAACTGTTTCCACAAAGTTGGAAGCATAGCGTTGTCCAGAATGTCTTGGTATGCTGAAGCCTTAAGATTGCCCTTCACTTGAAGAGGCCGAGCCCAAACACTGAAGAACAGCCCCACACCACTCCACCAAACTTCACATTTGGCACAATGCAGTCAGGCATCCGCCAAACCCAGACTAACCCATCTGAATGCCAAACAGAGAAGTGTTAGTCGTCTCTCCATAGCACACGTTTCCACCACTCCATCTGACGCTTGGCATTGGACTTGGTGATGTGAGGCTTGCATGCAGCTGCTCAGCCATGGAAACCCATTCTGTGAAACTCCCGCCACCCAGTTTTAATGCCAGGAACTCTTCAGCTATGGAATCAGTAGAACGTTGGTAACTTTTACACCCCATGCACCTTAGCAGTCATTGACCTAGCTTTGTAAATTTATGTCTTCTTCCGTTTTGTGGCTGAGTTGCTGTTGTTCCTAAACGCTTCCACCTTCCACCAACACCACTTACAGTGGACCATGGTATATCCAGCAGGGGTGAAATTTCACAAACCGTCATACTGCAGAGGTGGCATCCCATCACAGTACCACCCTTGAAGTCACTGAGCTCTTCAGAACGACGCGTTTGGTTTCACAAATGTTTGCAAATGGAGACCCCATGGCGAGGTGATTCATGTTACACACCTGTGGCGATGGCTCTGATTGAAACAACAGAATTCAATAATTAAGAGGGGTCTCCCAAAACTGTTGTCCATAGAGTGTATCATGTGAAGCCAACAATGACAAATGCTGACAAATAAATGAAGATCTGAACGTGTTCTCTCACGTACACAAGACCATCTTCCAGATGTGCTTTATTGAATAATATTGTAGCCAACATAAATGAATTTGGAACATTTTCAGAATTTGATTAGATACCTGACGTTATATTAAAAGGATGTTGTGATATTGTATGCTGTTTTTCAAATGGGGTCTCGAATGACGTCCATGGCATACAGAATTTTGCACTCTTTGTTCTTCGTGAAAACATGACAGGAGATGTTTTTCTTGCCCATCACTACAAATAATTTGGGGCCAGGTTAAGTAACAAACTTTTGGGAGAAGTATTCCCGTAGATGTGCTCTGTAAATTAAACACGAAAGTTTAAATAATAAGTAGGTCTTCAGAGGAGGACGTGTGCTTCCAACATATTTCCCCCATTTTAACTTTAAGATACACTTTAAGATACACCATCTTGCCTGAAGAAGAGGCCTGAGTTGCCTCGAAAGCTTGCATATTGTAATCTTTTTAGTTAGCCAATAAAAGGTGTCATTTTGCTTGGCTTTTCTCTAAGATACACCTGAAACAGCCAGGTAATGTTTCCTTATAATCAAATGTTGCCCACATTAGTTCATGTAAAGGAACACAAATTATTACAATTCTTACTCCTATATACATTAAAACAAAATGTAGCACTTTGACAGATGTTCACAATGAGCTCTGAAATTTGCCCCTGCTGACTTTGAAGGTACTGTTTATGCAGAGTTCTACAAACTTTAGCACTCGCTCTTTAAAACTAGAGATTGATCCTGGTCTCTAACACTCCAGATGTGTATGCAATATACAGCATTCTCCCTTACCATGCTTCCCTTTGAAAATAACGCACACAGCAGCACAAGCTTACTCTGTCTGTTTTTGATGGAGGCCAACTCCTCATGCACCGCCTGGTCTGTTGATTTGGCAAAAGCTTCTGCTGTTGCGCAATATCCATGATGAACCAGGTAGGATGAAACCATTCTGAAAAATAAAAGAGAATGCAAATTACGTCTGCTGTTTTATGTGTCTGCCATGCACAAGTTCCTAAAACGTCTTAAACACCTATGATGGTGGTTGATCATTTCAAAGCACCATAAACCAGCAAAGTCATACTCCAGCCACAGCAAAGACAAGTTACGTACACACGGCTGCTGATGCCTCACTATATGACCCACATAGCCAAGTTACTAAACCTGACTGTACTCCAACTGTTAGAAAAACAAGTATAAATAGTTCATAACATATCTTGATCATGTAAGCTGCCCTGTGCAAAGGCAACAGCCAAATAATAATCATAATTTACACATATACCAGTAACGGTGCACTGCACAATAACATGCAGTGAATACACTTGACTTAGTGCTGGGAGGTATACCGGGTCATACTGAAAACCGTTTTTTATTTTTGTTATGATATGGATTTTTCTTATACCGCAATACCGATAAACTGTTTAAGGGGGGACTTTTTTCACTGCTACACTGCTAAACACGCATGTAACGGAGTACACGCGTTAGTGGAGGTATTGACTGGTGAAAACTGACAGAGAACATTCCGAAATTGAAGCTGTAGCAGACGATAAAGTTGAACATGATGACACAGAAGAACTTTTGCCCGAAAAAAGGAGCCACGTCTGTTGTCTGGAGATTTTGGTTTTAAAAGGTCGGATGTGGACCAAACTACTATTTACTGCAAATGCTGTTGAGCTAAAGTTGTCGTCAGGGGCGATAACATGAGCAATTTGCTGCACCACCTTAGCCACAAACATGCTAAGTACCATGAATGTATGGAACTAAGATTGGCACCATCCATGTCCTCGGGTAAAACTGAAAAAGAGAGAGGACACTCGAGTCAGACGTCACTTGTAGACGCATTTGCTATAGGGCTGCCTACTACAAAAAAAGCAAGCGGTGGATCGAGATAACCAACGCCATCACAATCCATATGGCTAACGTGTCAGTGGACAGAGATTGTTAACATTAACAGAAAGTGTAGTTGGTTTACAAAAAATATTTACTCTTTATTCCTTTTCTAAGACATGTTCACTGCAATACAACTTTTGACAAGCACCTCCGGATATTTTACTAAGTCTAAATGCCTCTTTGGATGGTTGAAAATATGTTGTCAAAATTTTAGTTTAAGTTGTTTGCAAAATTTGTTCAATAAAATGATTCTATATTTTGACTGCAACTGTCATGCAGTCAAAATATTCTCTTCATTGGTGCCACCCCCTTGAAAACTATCACTTTATGGGGCCATGCAAACCTGCATTAATACTTGTGTGCACATTAAAATGTGTTTTTGTACAATGTACAATTCTCATGACAGTGAAATAGGTTATTCTTAGCCAGTCTACTGCAGTAATTGCAGTGGAAAATATGGTTAACATCCACTCATGCATGGGGAAAAAAAATACCATTGAATACCGTGATACTGGTATAATTTTGAAAAATACTGTGATATAGAATTTTGGTCATCCCGTCCAGCCCTAACTTGACTTATAATTTCCACCCTGTTTCTTTATCTGTACGTTTATTATTCTTTTGCTTGCTTGCTGCTTCCTGAGCAGCTCTTCTTTTCTCCACCCTAGCGGTCCGCTTCTTCTCTTCTTTCGTCGGCATCGTGTTAAAACCGATTAGGTCAGTGTTTGTGTTGCAATTACTTAGTATGTTTTCTTTAATTCTTCAATCTGCCTCAAGAATGATTTAAGATATGAAGAGGTAGGGGAAGTGACAGCGAAGGTGGGAGGGAATGAGAATGGTGCCTGTACCTACAGTGCATCCGAAAAGTATTCACATTGCACCACTTTTTCCACATTTTGTTATGTTACAGCCTTATTCCAAAATGGATTAAATTCATTTTTTTCCTCAGAATTCTACACACAACACCCCATAATGACAACGTGAAAAAAGTTTACTGGAGATTTTTGCAAATTTATTAAAAATAAAAAAACTGAGAAAGCACATGTACATAAGTATTCACAGCCGTTGCCATGAAGCTCAAAACTGAGCTCAGGTGCATCTTGTTTCCCCTGATCATCCTTGAGATGTTTCTGCAGCTTCACTGGAGTCCACCTGTGGTCAATTCAGTTGACTGGACATGATTTGGAAAGGCACACACCTGTCTATAGAAGGTCCCACAGTTGACAGTTCATATCAGAGTACAAACCAAGCATGAAGTCAAAGGAATTGTCTGTAGACCTCCGAGACAGGATTGTCAAATCTGGGGAAGGTTACAGAAAAATTTCTGCTGCTTTGAAGGTCCCAATGAGCACAGTGGCCTCCATCATCCATAAGTGGAAGAAGTTCAAAACCACCAGGACTCTTCCTAGAGCTGGCCGGCCATCTAAACTGAGTGATCGGGGGAGAAGGGCCTTAGTCAGGGAGGTGACCAAGAACCCGATGGTCACTCTGTCAGAGCTCCAGAGGTCCTTTGTGGCAAGAGGAGAACCTTCCAGAAGGACAACCATCTCCGCAGCAATCCACCAATCTGGTAGAGTGGCCAGACGGAAGCCACTCCTTAGTAAAAGGCACATGGCAGCCCACCTGGAGTTTGCCAAAAGGCACCTGAAGGACTCTCAGACCATGAGAAAGAAAATTCTCTGGTCAGATGAGACAAAGATTGAACTCTTTGGTGTGAATGCCACGCGTCACGTTTGGAGGAAACCAGGCACCGCTCATCACCAGGCCAATACCATCCCTACAGTGAAGCATGGTGGTGGCAGCATCATGCTGTGGGGATGTTTTTCAGCAGCTGGGACAGGGAGACTAGTCAGGATAAAGGGAAAGATGACTGCAGCAATGTACAGAGACATCCTGGATGAAAACCTGCTCCAGAGCGCTCTTGACCTCAGACTGGGGCGACGGTTCATCTTTCAGCAGGACAACGACCCTAAGCACACAGCCAAGATATCAAAGGAGTGGCTTCAGGACAACTCTGTGAATGTCCTTGAGTGGCCCAGCCAGAGCCCAGATTTGAATCCGATTGAACATCTCTGGAGAGATCTTAAAATGGCTGTGCACCGACTCTTCCCATCCAACCTGATGGAGCTTGATAGGTGCTGCAAAGAGGAATGGGCGAAACTGGCCAAGGATAGGTGTGCCAAGCTTGTGGCATCATATTGTGTATAATAAACGTGTGTTGGGTGACAAAACGATGTCTGCCTGTCTGTGTCCGGCCTGTTTCCCACATAAATATATATATATATATATATATATATATATATATATATATATATATATAAAATTTAAAATCACATATTAAATCAGATTACTAGGACAGTATATTTTCACTTAAGAAATATTACAAAAGTTAGACCCCTTATAACTCCACAAGATGCTGAAAAATGAGTTCACACTTTTGTTTTTAGTCGACTAAATGACTGTAACACACTCCTCTCAAGACCACCCAAAAAAGACATAAAAATTCTGTAACGAGTGCAGAATGCAGCGGCCAAAATCTTACCTAGAAACAGAAAATCCAAGCACATTACCCAAATTCTGATGTCCCTACACTGGTTACCTGTGCCATTTAGAGTTGACTTGAAAATCCTGCTTAAGGTTTACAAAGCCTTCAATAATCTGCTCCATCCTATATTTCACCTTACACTTCAAATCGTAACCTTAGATCTTCAAATGAGGGTCTGCTTAGAATTCCAAGAACTAAACTCAAAAGAAGTGATGAGGCGGCCTTCTGATGTTAGGCACCTAAAATCTGGAATATGAGCTTACCAATAGAAATTTGTCAGTACAATACGGTGGAGCACTTTAAAAAATAATGCTAAAAACCTGTTATTTTAATATGGCTTTCTTATAGCTTCATTTTAATGTAATCCTGATATTCTGTATATACATTGAATTATTTTTCTGCGCCCCCACCAACTGATCAAAGCACCATGCAGTCCCTAAATTGATGGATTAAAAGCCAGATGTCCACATGACCAGTATCATCTGATTCTTCCATGTGAAGCCTGAAAGCCATGAGGACTGACTGAGATCATTGATGTTAGGTAGAATGCCTAGTGGGGGCTGGCTGGGTGGTCTCGTGGCCACAGAACCCCTGCAGGTTTTGTTTTTTTTTTCTCCAGCCGTCTGGAGTTTTTTATGTTTTGTTTTTTTTGTCCTCCCTGGCCATCGGACCTTACTGTATTCTTTGTTAATTAGTATTGCCTAATTTTATTTTTATATTTTTGCTTTCTTCATCTTGTAAAGCACTTTGAGTGATATCATTTGTATGAAAATGTGTGACAGAAATAAACAATGCTGCTGTAATATTATCTGAAGGTGAGCATGAAAGACAAGTAAAGCACGTCAGACACAAACGCTTGTGAATCCTCAACAACTCCGATGTCCCAGGATCTCAAGTTCAAGGATCAGGAAAGCCCAGGCAGCATTTTAGTCTGACAAAACAGAACAAGTTACCACAACCAGTCAACCCTCAAAAAGAGGAGCGATCGCCACTGAAGGCTAAATGTTTCAAATTATACTAAGCATTTACTTTCTGAGCCTGAGAAAACTAAGCAAATACCCTACCAGGTCACCCGTGTGATTATACAGTAAAGCTACAGAAGATCAGTCACGCTTTTATAAAAGGTTAAAGTGCCTGAGGCTTCTCACAAAGAATTCCGGGATCCTCCCTTAGTTAAAAAGAATCATCTGTTTGTGTGTGTGCTGTATAATGATCACTCACTCACCTTCACACCCTTCAAAAGTACACATTCAATTCTTTGAGATACCAGGCAGAATAAGTTTCTTTTTTGTCTGAATTAAAATATAACACAATATTATATATAAATACTGTTTACATAAAAAAAATCAACAGACATTGAGTCCAATTGACCGATTATCAATATTTAAAAAACAGTTTACATTAGATAAAATAATAATTATAATTCTTTCCATTTGTATAGCACATTTCTTACTTCTCAAAGCCACTTCACCCACCACTAATGTGTAGCATCCACCTGGGTGATGTGACGGCAGCCATTTTTGCACCAGTAAGCGCACCACACATTTAGCTGTTAGGTGGTGAAGTGGTGAGAGGGAGAGCCAATCAGAGACAGGGGATGATTAGGGGGCCAGAATGACACGGCCGTGGAGGGCAATTTAGCCAAGACATCCGGATCCACCCTGCTCTCTACGAAGGATGCCTGGGGATCTTTAATGACCACAGAGAGTCAGGACCTCAGGTTAACATCTTATCTGAAGTATGACGTCATTGTTCTAGCACAATGTCCCTGTCACTGCACTGGGAGCATTGGTATCCACACACAGACCACAACAGGCCAGCTAATCTCTGCTGGCCTCACCAAAAACTTATTCCAGCAGCAACCCAAGCTTTTCCAATGATGGTCTCCCATCCAACACTTCCACGCTTAGCTTCAAGTGGATGACCTGTTCTAAAATACATGTGGTATGGCTGCTGATGCAAATATATATATATATATATATATATATATACTGTATATATATATATATTATATAAATACACTGCCTGGACAAAAAAAAAGTCGCCACCAAAAAAAAAAGTCCGCACACTCTAATATTTCGTTGGACCGCCTTTAGCTTTGATTACGGCACGCATTCGCTGTAGCATTGTTTCGATAAGCTTCTGCAATGTCACAAGATTTAGTTCCATCCAGAGTTATATTAATTTTTCACCAAGATCACAGTCTACAGTAGGCACTAGGCATGATGGGTGCATCACTTCATCTGCCTCTCTTCTTACCCTGATGCGCCCATCACACTGGAACAGGGTAAATCAGGACTCATAAGACCACATGACCTTCTTCCATTGCTCCAGAGTCCAATCTTTATTCTCCCTAGCAAATTGAAGCCTTTTTTTTCCGGTTTGCCTCACTGATCAGTGGTTTTCTTACGGCTACACAGCTGTTCAGTCCCAATCCCTTGAGTTCCCTTCGCATTGTGCGTGTGGAAATGCTCTTACTTTCACTATTAAACATAGACCTGAGTTCTACTGTTGTTTTTCTTCGATTTGATTTCATCAAACGTTTAAGTGATCGCCGATCACGATCATTCGGGATTTTTTTCCGGCCACATTTCTTCCTCGAAGATGATGGATCCCCACTATCCTTCCAGTTTTTAATAATGAGTTGGACAGTTCTTAACCCAATTTTAGTAGTTTGTGCAATCTCCTTAGATGTTTTCTCTGCTTGATGCATGCCAATGATTTGACCCTTCTCAAACAGACTAACATCTTTTCCACGACCACGAGATGTGTCTTTCGACATGGTTGTTTAAGAAATGAGAAGCAACTCATTGCACCAGTTGGGGTTAAATAACTTGTTGCCAGCTGAAAGATAATCGCCCATGCAGCAATTATCCAATAAAAGGCTCGAACCTATTTGCTTAGTAAAATCCAGGTGGCGAGTTTTTTTTTGGCCAGGCAGTGTACATATATATATATATATATATATAAAATACATAAATAAAATGTAATATAAATATAAAATAAAATTCTACAGTTATTTAGTTTCCAACGGACCAATTACAGTAATCCCTCCTCCATCGCGGGGGTTGCGTTCCAGACCCCCCCGCGAAAGGTGAAAATCCGCGAAGTAGAAACCATATGTTTATATGGTTATTTTTATATTGTCATGCTTGGGTCACAGATTTGTACAGAAACACAGGAGGTTGTAGAGAGACAGGAACTTTATTCAAACACTGCAAACAAACATTTGTCTTTTTTTCAAAAGTTTAAACTGTGCTCCATGACAAGACAGAGATGGCAGTTCCGTCTCACAATTAAAAGAATGCAAACATATCTTCCTCTTCAAAGGAGTGCGCATCAGGAGCAGAGAATGTCAGAGAGATAGAGAAAAGCAAACAAATCAATAGGGCTGTTTGGCTTTTAAGTATGCAAAGCACCTCGGCACAAAGCTGTTGAAGGCGGCAGCTCACACCCCCTCCGTCAGGAGCAGAGAAAGACAGAGAGAGACAGATAAAAACAAACAATCAAAAATCAATACGTGCCCTTCGTGCTTTTAAGTATGCAAAGCACCATGCAGCATGTCGCTTCACGAAACAGCTGCACAGAAGGGAGCAAAGTGAAGATAATCTTTCAGCATTTTTAGACGAGCGTCCGTATCGTCTAGGTGTGCGAACAGCCCCCCTGCTCAATCCCCCTACGTCAGGATCAGAGAAAGTCAGCGCGAGAGAGAGAGAGAGAAAAGTAAGTTGGGTAGCTTCTCAGCCATCTGCCAATAGCGTTCCTTGTATGAAATCAACTGGGCAAACCAACTGAGGAAGCATGTACCAGAAATTAAAAGACCCATTGTCCGCATAAATCCGCGAACCAGCAAAAAATCCGCGATATATATTTAAATATGCTTACATGTAAAATCCGCGATAGAGTGAAGCCGCGAAAGGCGAAGCGCGATATAGCGAGGGATTACTGTATCTCTGCTCAACCTTTTGGCCAAGGGTGAAAAATACCTGAATCATACAATATTGTGTGCACTAAATCCAAATATGTTCTAAGAATTTATCTGTCAGGTATGGTTTTGAGTGACGTGCAAAATAAAAATTAAAAATATTTCGACAAGTTTGTTAAACTGACAAACGAATCATCTAAAACTTACCGTATATACTCGCTGATAAGTCGGGACTTGATTATACTGTATAATTTCTGGTATTTTATAATGTCAGTCATACAAGTCGAATGCAGAAAACTCACGCTAGCCATGATATGCTAACGCCCACCTGAGAGAGTCGCCACGGAGCACACGGCCTTTTTCTTCTATGTGGGTGCTGCATGTGCTGTATCAGCGTGTGCTCCTAACCTCTCTCTCTCTTTCTGTATTGTGCCTACGTGACCACACGGTAATACCTGAACTATTTCGAAGTGACGTTTACACTGATGTGTGTTTTTTGTATCTCACACCCTCATACACCTTTATCATAAGAGCGTCCCTTATCTACGATGGAGCGTTCAATCAGAAGAAAATATGAAGCTGTTTTAAAGTAAACGTCGTTGAAGTGGCGAAAGAAATTGGTAACTGCGCTGCTGCAATAAAATTCAATGCGTCTGAGAAACTGGTGTGAGATTGGAGGAGGCAAGAAGATGAAATAAAAATGTAAGTGTCGCATTCTTGAACAGGCATGTAAGTCGGGGTCTGATTTTAGTATAGTATATACGGTAGTCATTTTTGAATTTCAGCTGTACTTTGCCTCAGGAAGGCCCTTTTCAAAGAGTCAAGCAGTAGTCAGTCAGTCAGTCAGCCTATGGGAGACTCCATTTTCTATGTCTTGATGAAATCACTCGTCATGCTTGTCAAATCAAATTTAATTTTATTGGTCGCATATAAATTACACATCCAGTACAATATGCAGTGAAATGCTTGGTTGCAGAACTCCCTATGAGTGAGCCTTGAGACAAAAATAGACAATAACAATATATCTTTTTTCTTCTTTTGGTTGCTCCTGTTAGGGGTCACCACAGCGGATCTCTTTTTAGATCTTCCTGTCCTCGTCATCATGTTCTGTCACACCCATCACCTGCATGTCCTCTCTCACCACATCCATAAACTTTCTCTTCGGCCTTCCTCTTCTCCTCTTGCCTGGCTGCTCTATCCTTAGCACCCTTCTCTATATACCCCTCATCTCTCCTCTGCACATGTCCAAACCAGCGCAATCTCGCCTCTCTTACTTTGTCTCCCAACCATCCCACCTGAGCTGACCCTCTAATGTCCTCATTTCTAATCCATTCTGTCTTTGTCACACCCAATGCAACTCTTAGCACCTTTAACTCTGCCACCTCCAGCTTTGTCTCCTGCTTTCTGGTCAGTGCCACCCATATAACATAGCTAGAGACAATAACAATATATAACTTTATAAATTCAAAAATCATTACCAGGATTATACATATCTAATAAATAACAAGTAAATAGATGACTTTACTACGGTGGGCTGGCGCCCTGCCCGGGGATTGTTTCCTGCCTTGCGCCCTGTGTTGGCTGGGATTGGCTCCAGCAGATCCCCGTGACACTGTAGTTAGGATAAAGCGGGTTGGATAATGGATGGATCGTTTTCAATCAAAATCCGAGTCCGACAATTTATAGTCCAGTTCAGCGATAATAGGCAGAATGTCGTCCACGGAGTGTTTTGCTTTATGCATTCACTTCGATCTCTCGCCAAATGTCAGTGCCATTTTTGCCGTTGTTTGCGCCTTGCTACTCACACGAGTGCAGGAAATCTCAGTCAAACCAATGAATCCAACTTTCCTTCTAGCAACGAAAGTCCAACTAAAACATAATGGTTAGTTTTGTCATAGTTTACTATTACCATCGTCAACCTCCTTTCGACAAAAGTCGACATCAGCCCTGAAAGAGTTAATGTGACAGAGTTAACAATAGGGGATCATGTACTTATTTAAAATGTGCATGGACTGGGTGCTGCAGCTCCTCCACAGTCTCTCCAGACTGGACTTTAGGCCGAAGTGGTGTTTATCAGACCGCGGCACAGAAAAGAGGCCGTTGTTGGGATGACTGGAGTCAAAAATAATTTTCCTGGTTCAGCACAGCTTGGTGTGGCTGTCCTGGAGAGCACAACTGAAATGTCTTATAGACCAGAGCTGCTCAATATTTCCCAGAATCTCACTTTTTCAAATATTCTATTGAAATATACTGTGGGATGGACATGTAGGTGCAAAGAGGGTCGAGTTAGCCGATTTGTTGGCTCACTTGGCATGTCACGCTTGTTTAGATTCAGATTAAGGAAAAAAGACAAGTCAATTAAAATAAATACAAAAAGAAGGATTTTCCATTAGTAGCCGTATTAAGAAAGGTATTAAGAAAGTGGCTGGAATGAAAAACCTGCAGCCACTGAGGCCTTCTAGGATCTGCGTTTGACACCCCTGCTTCAGGGAATCTGCCATTTCACTTAGTTTGGTGTCATCCGCCAACTTAATTAGCTTGTTTTTTTTTTTACATTTTCGTCAAGATCATTCATGTAAATTAAAAGGAGCAGCGGCATCAGTGCTAATCCCAGGAGCCTCCACTTTGAAACGTTTACTGCTCTATAACCCTTCGCTTTCTGTGTTTAGGCCAATTTTGCTCCCATCTGTACCCAGCGCCTTTTTATATTTTGCTCATTACCCTCTGACTTGGCATTGATCAGGACTTTTTTTCACTGCTTGTGAATGTTTTCTTTGTTCTAAGGGTGTAAAGACCATTTAAATTTCCCCTTGAGGCATAATAAGTTTGTACTGAATGACTGAGTGCTACCCTTTATGTGTTAACGCTCTCCATTGTTTATTTACATAGAGACTTGAACAGCAAATCCCCTCACAAAGCACATCTTTCATTACAATTTTCTTTCAAGACATACATGAGGTTTCACGGTTTCTTTTTAATAAGTTTTTGCCATTCTGTCTTTTACAATAAATATAACCTCACTCTCTCACCCACTTCAGGGTTGAATGGGGGCTGGAACCTGCCCATGCAGCACTAGGCATAAAGCAGGAAACCCCTCCGACCATCATGAGCCCACTCACACACACTCTGGGCTTTTATGGAATCGCCAATTTACCAAACGTGAATGTGTTGGGGTAGGTGGGGAGAAAAGACGACGCACAGAGGAAGAACATGTAAACTCCAAATCGACAAAGTACAGTCGTGGCCAAAAGTTTGGAGAAGGACCCAAGTGTTGGTTTTCAGAAAGTTTGTTGCTTTAATGTTTTTAGATCTTTTTTGTCAGATGTTTCTCTGGTGTACTGAAGTAGATTTACAAGCAGTTCAGATGTTTCAAAGGCTTTTATTGACAATGACATGAACTTTATGCAGAGTCAATATTTGCAGTGTTGGCTCTACTTTCTTTTTCAAGACCTCTGCAATTTGCCCTGGCAGGCTGGCAATCAACTTCTGGGCCCAATCCTGACGGATAGCCATCCATTCTTGCAGAATCAGAATTTGTTGGTTTTTGTTTGTCCACCCGCCATCTTGAGGATTGACCACAAGTTCTCAATGGGATTAAAGGTCTGGGGAGTTTCCTGGTCATGGACTCCAAATTTCTTTGTTTTGTTCCCCGAACCACTTAGTTCTCCCTTTTGCCTTATGGCCCAGTGCTCCATCATGTTGGTCACCAACCTGTTCTTGGATGGCTGGCAGAAGTTGCTCTCGCAGGATGTTTCGGTCCCATTCTTTATTCATAGCTGTGTTCTTAGGCCAAATTGGGAGTGAGAAGCAACCCCACGTGACATGAATGGTCTCAGGATGCTTTACTGTTAGCGTGACACAGGACTGATGGGTAGCACCGCTCACCTTTTCTTTTCTTCAATCAGAGAAAATGACTTGACCCCAGCAGTCCAATCCCAGAATATCAGTCTGTCCCCGATGTTTTTCTTGGCTTCTTTGCTGCCTTTCTTGACACCCACCAGGCCATCCTCCAAAAGTCTTCGCCTCACTCACACCTGCCTGCTGCTATTCCTGAGCAAGCTCTGCACTGGTGGTGCCCCCCGATCCCTAAATAAAGAATGGGACCAAAACACCATCCGTGAGCAACTTCTAACAGCCATCCAAGGACACTTTGGTGACCAACAATGATGGAGCACCAGGCCATAAGGCAAAAGTGACAACTAAGTGGCTCGGGGAACAAAACCTCAAAATTTGGGGTGCATGGCCAGGAAACTCCCCAGATGTTAATCCCATGGAGAACTTGTCATCAAGAGGCGGGTAGACAAACAAAAACCCACCAATTCTGATTCTGCAAGAATGGGCGGCTGCCATCAGTCAGGATTTGGCCCAGAAGTTGATTGCCAGCCTGCCAGGGCAAATTGCAGAGGTCTTGAAAAAGAAAGAAGGACCAACACTGCAAATATGGACGCTGTGCATAAAGTTCATGTCATTGTCAGTAAAAGCCTTTGAAACTTCTGAACTGCTTGTAATTCTACTTCAGTACACCACAGAAACATCTGACACAAAGATCTAAAAACACCAAAGCAGCAAACTTGGTGAAAACCAACACTTGGGTCATTCTCACAACTTGTATGGATGTGACACTCGAATTTTGGGCGTTGGGTCCAGGAGGGAGCAGTGCTACCCACTGTGCTACCATGTCGTACAACAAATATATCAAGTTGTAATAAATAGAATTCAAGTCTTTCTTTCTTTCTTTTACTCTTTCTTTTAAATAAGCAGCATGATTCTAACATTTCTTTGGCAGCAAACTGCCCTCTGCGATGAAGGTGGTTATGGAGCTGACCATTAAAGTAAAAAGAAACTTCACATTTAAAATTATTTGTGACAATAAAACCAGCAGGAACTGATAGAAAAACAATAGCATATTAAGTTTACTTCATAATATATATATTTTTTTGTTCTTTATTTTGCCTTATACAATTTCTTGCATTAGGAATTTGTTAGTTTTCGCATACCCCTTGGGGTCAGCCATTGTACAGTGGCCCTGGAGCAATTACAGGTTAAGGGCCTTGCTCAAGGGCCCAGCAGAGTAGGATCTCTTTTGGCAGTGATGGGGATTCAAACCGTAACCTTCTGGAAACCAGCACAGATCCTTAGCCTCAGAGCCACCACTCCACCCTATTTAAAATTCATATGATTTGTATTATGCCGATTTGAGGTGGTGCTACTGGAAATGTAATCAATAACAACAGTGAGATGGGCCATTGCTTTAGTACAAAATATCGGCCTCAGAGCCGGCACTCCGTCCTCCATTTGTGGCACATGATCAAATAAAGAATTTTGAAAGTTGAAATTAGTGACCTCTAACACCTTCCCTAAAGGTAACTGGGAAATTAGGCCTTGATGAGTCACAGATGCAGACTAACATATGAAGACACATCTGACCCTTCAAAGTGGCTGCACTCCCTTACTGACTGAGGGCTCCTCCTTGCGATCCAATGCTGTCAAACTCTTGCTATATAGTGCCTTTCAAAGGGAATCCCTTCATAAGACATCTGTTTTGACTTTGGCCTGCTCCTGAAGTTTCATTGCTTACTTTTAAGTTCTCAGCAATTTGAGAATTAATAGTAACAGCCTGCTGTAAAACTTGCCAACACAATGCTCTCTGTAATTTTTAAAGACAGATTTAGCCTAACAAAGACCTGTGGTAAACTCACTTCGGATGTGTTTGTTTGAACACTTACATGATTGTTCTTATTAAGATCACGTTATTATATAATTGTTTGGATGGGCCTTTCATTCTTTATACAAGAGTGAACACTTTAACGTACACTTTTTAATAATTAGTATGTTCCAGGTAAAACAGTTAAAATTATTTCAGTACAAAAAACATTGCTTAGAAACACCCTTTAATGCATATTAACAATGAGAATGCATTGTGATGAGAGGTCCGTGGCGCAGTGCAGTTTTTAAATAAATAATCACGGTGTAGGTGTGTGCAAGTGTGCTTCACTCCAGGGCTGACCGCGCAGACCTGTGCAAACGTGAGCGGATCGGTCAGGTGCCACGTTCACACCTCAGAGTGTGCAAAGCACCACACCTGTGCCCAATCAGGCCATATAAAGAGGAGTTTGCATGGCAGAGAGGAGGACGGAGAAAGACTGAGAAGACAACAGATACGGAGGTTGAAGACGGGAGAATGAAGGCATGAACGGGAGAGAGCCGGTCCAGGAGAATGGAGGAAAGAAGCGTGTGGCCACTGCTCAAGTGGGGACTGAAGTTGAGTACTGCTGAGCAATTTGGGGAGCAGAAGTGACCAACAGCTCCAGGAGGGCTCCCATTATAAAGCCGTGGTATGGCAGTGGGAGTCGGAGAAGCGACTATCCAGCCATACTTACCAACTCAGGCTGTGGGATACCAAAGCATCCCCAGACCATCCGGGAGATATGATCCTCCCAGTAAGCCCTGGGTCTTCCGCAGGGTTTCCTCCCAGCTGGTCGTGCCGATAAAACCTCCAGAGGTAAGCATTCATATCAGAATATCAGATGCCCACACCACCTACCTCTCCTGTGGACCCACCACCTGCAGGAGGAATAGGGGCCAGGTGTAATGTGACTTGTGTGGTGGTCAAAGGCAGAAGAGAAGACCGCCTTGGTGGACTGGAACACAGACACATAAACTGACTCTGACCTACTACTTGCTCCCTGAAAAATGCCTTTTGTGTAAATCTGAACAGTATTTAATGTGTTTATTTTTCAATAATGTAAACTTTTAATCTTTTTAATCTCAGGCCCATTTCAAATTATTCATTGCATTGAAATGTCCAAATTTAAATAAAAACTGGAAAACATGGGGGTGGCTCTAAAACTTTTGAGTGGTAGTATATATATATATATATATATATATATATATATATATATATATATATATATATATATATATATATATATATATATATATATAAAGATAAAAATAAGTCTAAAAGTAAGCTTTTCTTTAATTCGGAATTCGAATTAAGCAACTGTTTTTAGTAAGATTGGTAAAATACGTCCCACATATTGGCCTACACAAAATAAAGGATATTTAACACATTTAAATACAGTAAATATACAGAACTGTATGGGGAAAAACACACAAAGCGATCGCTGTACTTGTATTAAGAAGTACTCTGCAGACAAATACAATAATTTGCAATAATCACTCCAGTACTTATCACATGATAGGATTTGGATTATGTTGCAGTGTTATCATCTACTGTTGAAATCTGCTCCGTACTTGTAATTTTTCTACTGCACTATTATACTGTTCTGGCTGTGTAAGTCTATGCTGTAAAAAGCCCGGGCTCCTAGAACCCATGGATTCTGGCACTTCAATCCTTCAATCGCATGGCTTGTGCATCAGTGGTTAAGCGAGGTTCTCTTTTTTTGGTGGTTTCGTTCTGCCGATGTGCTCGCCTCCATTCTCTATCAGCAGCTAAACGAGTTTCTTTCTCCTAGGAGGTTTTGTTTTGCCAATGTGCTCGCTCCCCCTCATCTATCAGCGGCTGAGCTAATTTCTGTCTCCGCTGAGGTTTCGTTTTGCCGATGTGCTCGCCTCGCTTGTGTTTTAGCAGCTAAGCGAGCTTCTCTCTCCTTGGAGGTTTCATTTTGCCGACGTACTCGTCTCCTTTGTCTGCTAGTGGCTAAGCAAGTTTTTCTCTCCTCGGAGGTTTCGTTTTGCCGAAGTGCTCGCCCCCTCTTGTATATTAAAGGCTAAGTGAGTTGCTCTCTTTTCTCAGCAGGTTCACTTGGTCGACAGAGACGCTTTCTTTGAGCTTCATCTTGTAGCCTCGCACTTGCGGGCCAGACAGACATACACACACTTACACGTTTACTGTATATATAAGATTGAGGATGACTTGTGTTCTGTTCTGTGTATTGTATTTACCCCCTTTTTTTTTTTTGACACCCACTGCACGCCCAACCTACCTGGAAAGGGGTCTCTCTTTGAACTGCCTTTCCCAAGGTTTCTTCCATTTATTCCCCTACAAAGGGTTTCCCTTGTCAATGCAGAGAGTCAAGGCTGGGCCTGTTAAAGCCCATTGCAGCACTCCTTGCGTGATTTTGGGCTTTACAAAAACGTATTGTATTGTAACATACAAATATCCATAAATTAGAGGGTTACACATGTAATTGTGAGACTTTGGTAAATTACTGCAACAGGCTAAATGACCCATAGATCCGTAATTACTTACTTTTGAATCATTGTCTGCCATTCCCCTTCCCTTTCTCCAATGGGGAATCTGTCAATCTGAGTTTGAATTTTGGATCTCCACTCACGCATGTAGTCCTCAATGTCAAAAACAAAAGGATGTTGACCAAAATTGGCATCCACAACTTCACCAGGTGTCTGAAGTCCCACAGTAGGATATAAATTTGGCTAAAAAAAAAAATAGAATTAAGCAATTATTTCCACTGTAGATTACTTATGCCTGATGACTGCACATAATTAGAATGTGGAATGCATACTGCATGCACTGAAAGTGTCATCTTGAATAAAGTATACAGTCAACTGTAACACATACTGTATATTCTGGCTTTGGATAACTCCAGTTTTTACATTAGAGTGCACCCTGAAGCTGATGGCAAAGGGGGGGGGGGGGGGGGGGGGCAGGCAGCTGTTATTTTACTAAACAAGTAGTGCAAAATGAATCACAGGGAGAAGATACTTTACATTAAATTTAGCTGATGAGCTCTTCTAACATGATTAGCAGCAGTGACTCCAATAATAGCTTCAATATCTAAAACAAGGTAATATAGCTCAACAGGGCAAATTAGAAATATCTTTAGCGTTTGAGAAAAATATACTAGCAACTTAATCCATGTTTAAAATGCTTGTGGGATAGTGTTTACAAAGGAAGACAAAATCTAAGATTTATAAATACATCTTGTCATATTTGGGATTCTGAGTTGCTGAAACAGACAAGCAAAGAGGGAGACTGAGAACAGAATTTGTTCATCAACTTGGAAAAAAAAAATGTCAGAGTCTTTTAAAGGCAGATTGCAAATGTGATAAACTTCACTCAGTGGACCGCACTTCTTTGTCTCTGAAAATTAAAATAATGCATAGGCGTCTCTCCATCTGCGCCATCGAGCTCAGTGAATGATCTACAGGATAGAAGTCGGAGAGTGATATAAAATACTGTGTAAGTAACCTGACTTTAAAGACTCTTAAATCCAGGAAATATGAGTACACGCAACCATGTGCTAGTGGTCTACAGCTGATCGAGCGCAGGCACACTTTAAACTGTCGGAAATTGTGCTTTTTCTGTATTTGCCAGTGGCTTAAATGTACGTTTGCTCTGTAGAGAACGAAAGAGCAGTGCGACCACTCACACTATATACTAAATAATGTATTAATATATATATATATATATTATATATTATATATATATATAAACATACATACTAGGGGGCTTCACTCGCCAAACCCTGTGTTTGGTTTTCCGGATACACACTTTTAAGATTTTTTTTTTTCTTTGAATCACTGCGATTTAATTAATTTCACTTTTATTTCTGAACTTCTGTTAAAACGATATTTGGAATCTTTGGAGTCCCAATATGCTGAATCTTTTTAATGAGGTCAATGAGACATGTGTTTAATGACTTTGTACCATAATTCAGGATAAGTTTCTCTTGTTTGGAATTTCAGCACAGACAAAGCGATCGACATCATCAGCAGTTAATATTTTTTTTGCAATGTAACCAATAAATGCATGTGAGGTAAACTCCGTTTTTGAAATTCTCTGACTTAAACTTGAAAGCCTTACAATATTTACAGTGCATCCGGAAAGTATTCACAGCACATCACTTTCTCCACATTTTGTTCTGTTACAGCCTTATTCCAAAATGGATTAAATTCATTTTTCCCCTCAGAATTCTACACACAACACCCCATAATGACAACGTGAAAAATGTTTACTTGAGGTTTTTGCAAATTTATTAAAAATAAAAAAACTGAGAAAGCACATGTCCATAAGTATTCACAGCCTTTGCCATGAAGCTCCAAATTGAGCTCAGGTGCCTCCTGTTTCCCCTGATCATCCTTGAGATGTTTCTGCAGCTTCATTGGAGTCCACCTGTGGTAAATTCAGTTGACTGGACATGATTTGGAAAGGCACACACCTGTCTATAGAAGATCCCACAGTTGACAGTTCATGTCAGAGCACAAACCAAACATGAAGTCAAAGGAATTGTCTGTAGACCTCCGAGACAGGATTGTCTCGAGGCACAAATCTGGGGAAGGTTACAGAAAAATTTCTGCTGCTTTGAAGGTCCCAATGAGCACAGTGGCCTCCATCATCCATAAGTGGAAGAAGTTCGAAACCACCAGGACTCTTCCTAGAGCTGGCCGGCCATCTAAACTGAGCGATCGGGGGAGAAGGGCCTTAGTCAGTGAGGTGACCAAGAACCCGATGGTCACTCTGTCAGAGCTCCAGAGGTCCTCTGTGGAGAGAGGAGAACCTTCCAGAAGGTCAACCATTTCTGCAGCAATCCACCAATCAGGCCTGTATGGTAGAGTGGCCAGATGGAAGCCACTCCTTAGTAAAAGGCACATGGCAGCCCACCTGGAGTTTGCCAAAAGGCACCTGAAGGACTCTCAGACCATGAGAAAGAAAATTCTCTGGTCTGATGAGACAAAGATTGAACTCTTTGGTGTGAATGCCAGACATCACATTTGGGGAAAACCTGGCACCATCCCTACAGTGAAGCATGGTGGTGGCAGCATCATGCTGTGGGGATGTTTTTCAGCGGCAGGAACTGGGAGACTAGTCAGGATAAAGGGAAAGATGACTGCAGCAATGTACAGAGACATCCTGGATGAAAACCTGCTCCAGAGCGCTCTTGACCTCAGACTGGGGTGACGGTTCATCTTTCAGCAGGACAACGACCCTAAGCACACAGCCAAGATATCAAAGTAGTGGCTTCAGGACAACTCTGTGAATGTCCTTGAGTGGCCCACCCAGAGCTCAGACTTGAATCTGATTGAACATCTCTGGAGAGATCTTAAAATGGCTGTGCACCGACGCTTCCCATCCAACCTGATGGAGCTTGAGAGGTTCTGCAAAGAGGAATGGTCCAAGGATAGGTGTGCCAAGCTTGTGGCATCAACAAGACTTGAGGCTGTAATTGCTGCCAAAGGGGCATCGACAAAGTATTGAGCAAAGGCTGTGAATACTTATGGACATGGGATTTCTCAGTTTTTTTATTTTTAATAAATTTGCAAAAAACTCAAGTAAACTTTTTTCATGTTGTCATTATGGGGTGTTGTGTGTAGAATTCTGAGGGAAAAAATGAATTTAATCCATTTTGGAATAAGGCTGTAACATAACAAAATGTGGAAAAAGTGATGAAGCGCTGGGAATACTTTCTGGATGCACTGTACATAATTCTCACATATCACCTGTGTCCATATATTCATTCTCTATTTGCCTTTTTGTTATTTCTCTGAGTAATAATTTCTCTTTGTTTGTACTAATGTGATCTTTAATGTCTTTGTTTTGACACTGTCGCTTTTTTCTGCTTTCATATTCTGTATCTTGCTCTGCATGTGTTTCACGCCTTTTGAATTCCAGTTTTCATTATCTCTAACCTGCTCTGCATGTGTTTGGCCCCCTTGTTTTTTAACCTCTTTATGACATTTTACTTTGTTTTCTACTCTTTGTCTTTTACTTCTAACCTCGCTTTGTCCTACTTTTTTTTCCAATGACACCTGGTCCATGGTGATTATTTTCCCTTTTTCAAGTAATAATTTCCATTTGTTTGTGCTACTGCGATCTTTACTTTCTTTCTTTTATACTTTCTAATTTTCCTACTTTCATATTCTTTAACTTTTTCCACATGTGTATCGCACCATTTTTTTTTCCTGAGCCTTTCGAATTCCACTGCTTTCATAACCTGCTCTGCATGTGTATAGTGTGAACGTCTTTACGAAGTTCTACTTTGTCTTTTACTCTCTGTCTTTTAATTCTGAGCCCAATTGGACCTGCTTTTTTTTCCAATTCCATTTGTTCCAGGCTGATAATTACTTTCCTTATTTTTCTGAATTTGAACCTAGATTATTCTTTTTCTTTTTTGCTTTTTTCTCTCCAGCGCTTTTGAGTCTCTTTTCTCTGCGCTGCTTTCTTCTTCGCTTAGTCGTCTATGTTTCATTTATAACGTTTTGTTCTTATAAGCTTTATATGCACTGAGACCCTGGATCTGTGTGTGCTCAAATCCTTTAGACGACTGAATGTTTTGCTGCCCGTTGTCTTATTTGATATTGGTTGTAAGTAGGGCATGTCTTGCAAGAATCTCATGTTCTACGTCATCGCGAGTCCTGGGTCAATCTCTTGGCACAAAGTCTCATGTTTAAGGTCCCCGTGAGATGCTCTGTGGCCTTTCTCTTTCGTCTCATGGGTCTTTTAAGTGACTTCTGTGATCTTAACGTGAAGATCATGTCTAGTCTCCTATCTTTTCTCCCACGATTTTTGTTTATAATATGTATATATTCATTGAATTCATAGTCTGAGTCTCGACGACCTGAATTGTGTGGGTGGTTACCTACCAGGTAACGCTTGTGGTTGGTCTGCCATTTGGCACACATCCGCCACGGTGCCCTCTTTCAGTTGCGAGAAGCAGATCATGGAATGTTGCATAGTTTACCGTCACATAAAGCAAAGAGTATGCGACACGTGTTTCTCCCTCATTTGGGCTCATCAGGCGTACACATTCTAATGCTCCCCTCTCAGGGAATTGAACCTCGGACGTCAGCATCAGAGACGAAGTCCCTTTACACTGCGCCACAGCGTGCATGGTCATTTATTTGACAGCCTGTAGGTCCGGAGTAATTACATTCATTGCATTCATTGTCCGAGTCTCAACGACCTACACACCGTGAGTAGAGGACTTAAGTAAAAATCCTCAGAGGTGGCACAGTGGTAGTGCTGCTGCTTTGCAGTAAGGAGACTGTGGAAGATTGTGGGTTCACTTCCCGGTTCCTCCCTGTGTGGATAGCGCTTTGAGTACTGAGAAAAGCGCTATATAAATGTAATGAATTATTATTATTTATTAAATTACTATTTATTGAAATTGACTGAATTTGTTTCTTTCTTTAAACTCTTGCAGTTATAAACCCGTCACGCTGTACACAATCAGCAATCAAGTGTTAATTAGTTAAATTAAAACAAAAAAAAAAATTAAAGACAAGTAAAAATATACACAAACATAATATTGCTGAACTCATGTACGCAAAGCTGGATGCTGTAGATAGATAGATAGATAGATAGATAGATAGATAGATAGATAGATAGATAGATAGATAGATAGATAGATAGATAGATAGATAGATAGATAGATAGATAGATACTTTATTAATCCCAATCACACACTAAGAATACCAATGTGGGACTTGGTATTAAAATGTGAGTCTTGTTCTTTTGCCACGTCATATAAGTAGCGGGCATCAGGAAGGCCTCCAGATCACCACTGCGGTGCTCACTTTATGAAATGTGCACTTGCTGGGTCTGAAGAGAGTCCAAAGGGCCCATGATGGCCTCCACTTGTCCGTGACCAACAGGATGCTAGAAAACGAAGTGAATCCTGAAAACACACTCATCTCCACACTCTCACTAACAATCACAGGGACATAGAGGTGCTTACCGGTAAATCTGTGAAAGCGATACCTAAAACAGAGAGAGAGAGACAAATCATCATTACATTCCATCCAAAAAATAATGTATTAAATATCAGACTGAGCCATCCTGTAAACATCGCTGTAAGCATTTTATTAGTAAATTAGAAAATGACTCTTCAGAGTTACAAAGAATATTTCAGGCAATACCCATGTGGAACAAATGATTTCTATTAAAGCCAGGATCAGACAACGACAACTGAGTGCACTAAGACCTGTCAAGATGAACGGCCTGTTCAGGGCTCATTGCAGAAAACAGATGACATGGCACTGAGATATGAAGTATGAGACAACAGTTCAGCGCTACCACCAGAATGCAGCAAGCTGATGTTGAAAGAGTGGCCTGCTGAAGTCACAGCGTAGCAGCATGAAGGTGTAATGAGGGCCATAATGATGCTGCAGAAAAACTCTGCAAAACAGCAAGGAGTCTTACGCTGCTGTGGTGAACATCTCGGCTTCATCACCATCACTAAATTGGCCTTCAGATTTGGGCTTTTATGCTTACTGTACTACTAATATGAGGTATGCTCCAGGCAGGACCACGGCAATTGTCTGTTTTGAATGTAATTGTATTTTTTATATTGTGCCCACCCTTGAAAGAGCACAAACAGAAAAACCTGGAGTGGTCTCCCCAAGACTTTTTCATATACTCGGATATGGGGATAGATATTTGAGGAGTAAACCGCAAGACAATGATTTTTATATTATGTTCATTAAAGAACCATCATCATCAAATCAAATCAAATAAATAATTTATTGAACAATTATTATAAAAGTAAATTTGAATAAATTGGACTCCGGTTAGTGGAAGTAGGTCAAAAGTTGATAGAAATCTACATTTTGTACCTAATACAGTCGACCCTCGATATACGACCGGCCAGACATGTGAACAACTTGGTTTACGACCAAAATCTTTCTTTTGAATTACGACCAACGTCTTGCGTTACGACCCGAATGCGGCCACGTGTATCCGCTTATGCGACTATAAACAAACAGCCGAGAACGTTTGTAAGCGTCAGTCAGAGCCCAGATACATGTGTTTGTGGATGTAATTTCGGTCAGTGCTTTATATAATTTATTTCACTAATTGCTAAGGAAGGAAGAAAAGGTAATGAAGGTAAAGAAAGCAATCACAATCTAAACGAAGAAGGAAATTGTGCGGAAATATGAGAGTGGCGTTCATGTGACCGATCTCGCTAATATGTACAACATGTCCAAATCCATCATCTCGACAATTTTACAAAGAAAAGATCTGTATAAGGAAGCTCCTTCCAAACAATAACCACCTTCCATTTTATTCTCCTCCTGCAAGCCAAAGATGTCAAATTAAATGGTGAGTACAGTATGAAATTGTTGTTTCTGGTAGGCTAAGCACTTTTTATAACTTCTTGGTTAGTACATTAGAAAAATTATTGGTGTTTTTGGTACATTATGCACATTATACAACCCTTTTTTATTATGAAAGTGTTGCTGTGGGAGGTTCAGAACGCATTATGGGTATTTCCATTATTTCTTATGGGACAAATAGTCTTGACTTACAACCAACTTGAATTACAACCAGCCTTCGCGAACGAATTGAATTTGTAAGTCAAGGGTCCACTGTACTTGCATGCAAAATTTGGTTGACCCAAGTGAAAGCGAACTCAAGTTACCATGTTTACACACACACACAATTCCAAAATTGGTATTTTCAGACTCAGGGAGGGATAAAATGTTGAGATTCATCAAAATCTCAAAATTGAATTTTTGAATGATTACAATTCTTTCCCTTCGAGAAAGTAAATCAGACTCAGGGAAGTCTAAAACACTGAGATTCATCAAAATCTTCAGGTCGAATTTTTGGATGATTACAATACTTTCCCTATCCTTTGTATACGAGAAAGTCAAAAACTGATGTGATGTTTAAACTACAATCTGATGAGAAATGCCTGTGAGATGCTAGTGTGTCAGATTAGCGCCTGAGATGGTCACTACAGCCAGCCGTCACTTTGTTGATGATCATATTAGATTCCTCCATCACTTTCAATTAAATTAAATGAAAATATAATGAAACCAGCCATGCGTTAATTATGTCTGATTAACCGTATCGAATCATAGAATAACAAAGTGTGACACTCTCAAACCTACCAAGTCCAATTTAGAGTTGTGGGGAGACAAAGCTGGCAGGTATGAGGCAGGAAGGAGCCATCGCAGGGCACAACATGGGGTGATTTTTGGAATTACCAAATAAACCCACACACAGGTATTTGGGTTGTGGAAGGAAAATCCCAGGTTTAAATGTAGGAAAATGATAAAGCGCATGATGCTTAGTCGGTGAAGAAGGAGCCACTAATCATCAGGCCAATGAGCTTAGCCTCAAGTATATTATGAAGAAGGTTGTGTCCCAGGGGGTCTTGTTCAGAAAGTGGACACCACTTAGAGTGGCTTACCCCTACTACAAACCCTCAACTTAAGGTTCGTGGGGGTAAGGCCAGGTACACCAGGGGCCCTAATATTAAAATTTAGATGAGGTGCCTAATCTTAAAGTTAACCCTGGTGTATACTTTTGCTTTTTGGCGTCCGCTTTCTGAACAAGAGCCATCCCAGGTTGCTGGTCATGCTCAAAAGCCACTCATACTGGGAGCTGCCTTCATTGCTCCTATATCAACGGTCTGTATTTAATGTAAGGTAATGAGGGACATAAGTAGCTGTTTAGGGTCCCATGGTTTCCAGAAGTCTACCTAATTAAATCAATTAAGGTCTGCTCTTTAGTGAGATGCAATACTGCAAATTCCATTGCCGTGTCATTAAATGCCAATCATGTCACCTAAAAAAAGGTGAATCCATCAGGAGTAGAGAAGATGAAATAAGACGAAGTTTTAATGGCAATGCTATTTCATTTCTTGTGTCTTGTAGTTGGAGAATGAACATGAAATGAGAAGTCTTGGCTTGGAACTGCTCGCCTATAAAATTACAATGAGATCTGAATCTCTACAAGGCATAAACAGTATTTAGTTATCAATATTATACCTCAAATTAGTGAACATTAGTCTCCTAGTGATTTATGTAATTTACAGAAGTATTACTTACTGAGTAATTATTTCCTGAAGTTCAGTTTTAATTGTACAGCAATTAATGCTGTTGTATCCCCGTGACAGCAATGATGGTTATCACGATGGTGCCATTTATAGCAAAATCAGCCAGAGGGAAGCTGAGCGTCACATAAAGAAGCAAAATGTTTTTCAACAGGCAATATGTGGCGTGTCTGGACAGCTGACAGACAATTACTACTGACAATATGGTGGAAAAACTGTTACTGATAATGTGGTCATTACACTGAATCTACAACTGCTTTAACAAACCTTCCCAGAGGCACAGGGAAATATTTTGGATTAAGTGTACAGGTAAGTGAGTTAGTCGGACAGGACCCTGACTTAATAAACAAGCTGTAAGCAGGCATTGGAGTCAAATCTGCATAAACATCCAACAATAAACCGAACAGCCAGCCTGCAATCTGCGCTCAGCACATTCAATATGTGATCTACGGCATGAGGAAGAGCTTCATGTGCAACACGTGGAAATGACAGCACTTCCCATTCTGCGCACAATTTCAAAATAAACAAACATTTTAAATTACGTATTCAATTTTGTTCCTAATTACCCTGTGCAAACACAGCTTTCTATTCTCCCACCATTGTTTAAAAATGATTTTAATGTTTTTTTTTTTAACAATTTAAATAGTTATTGATTTTGCTTGAAATAGTATTATTATATTAAAACATTAAAAAGAAATTAGACAAGGCCACGTCATTCCGCCCAACACAGCTCAGCAGTCATATCCACTTAATTCTTCAGAGTTATTTTTAAAATGTATTCAATTATTAATTTTTGTTCTCTTTAGCTTCAAACCTCTGTTTGAAAATTGATTTTATTTGGCATTTTAGTGCTATTAACTTTACCCAGTACTGTTCATTTGTAGTAACATACTCTTTTTTCTGTCCAATATCAGAATTGTCAATATACAGCGACAGACAGACAGATAAAATGTGAAAGGCACTGTATGAGACAGACAGACAGGAAAGGCGCTATATGATAAATAAAGAGACTGATAGACAGACAGAAGTTTATTTGGCTCCACAGGGAAATGGAGCATTTTACAGAAATTCTTAAATAAATAAATACATACATATATAAACAGATAAATACACACACAATGATCTGACCACACAACAGAATGACAAAAATGGAAGAAAATTAAAAAGAAAGAAGACTTCTCACTTGGTAATCTCAGTGCGGTGCTATGCAGACGTATTCCTGTTGGTATAAAGCAGCCCAGGGTGGCATGGTGGCACAGTGGGTAGCGCTGCTGCCTCACAGTAAGGAGACCCGTCTGGGTTCGCTTTCCGGGTCCTCCCTGCGTGGAGTTTGCATGTTCTCCCCGTGCCTGCGTGGGTTTCCTCCCACAGTCCAAAGATTAGGGGCATTGGCGATTCTAAATTGTCCCTAGTGTGTGCCCTGCGGAGGGCTGGCGCCCTGCCCAGGGTTTGTTTCCTGCCTTGCACCCTGTATTGGATGGGATTGGCTCCAGCAGACCCCCGTGGCCCTGTAGTTAGGATATAGCGGGTTGGATAATGGATGGACAGATGGATAAAGCAGCCCCCCCAGAGTGTTTCTTGACACATTTCTACTGAATGATTCGCTGGCTGAAAGTCCTCAGGGTTGTTGTGTCACAGAGAGAGGTCATGCAGGTATTGTTCATAATGGCCCTCAGTTTTATTTTCATTCTCTGCCCCCCCACCCAATACTTCCAGGGTTATCGCCTGCCCTTTTAATTGGCCTTTTGAACATTACAACAATCTGGATGATAACAGGTCTTATCCACTGAATTCCTCCAAAACAACATGAAGTCGAGTTTGTAAAGTCCATAAAGTCCAGTTTACCAAAGTACATAAGTTTCTTATTCCAAGTGTCTGCGGTTCTCTGTGTGAAAAAAAAATTCCTAATGTATGTGTGAAATTTACCCTCAGCAAGTTTCTGTGTCCTTGATGAATTGTGTTTGATTTAAAGTCACCGTCTCGAACCACTGGACTAATTCCCTTCATTACTTTAAACACTTTGATCAGGTCTCCTCTTTACCTTCTTTTGCTTAAACTGAAATGGCTCAACTCTTTTAATGTTTCCACGTAACTCACCTCCTGAAGCCCTGGTATCAGCCTGGTCGCACTTCTCTGGAGCGTGTTGATTCGGTGGGCCTCTCCTGAAGTGAAGTTAATCGGCAGAGCGCACACACACCGGCCATCCGGTTATAGAAGTTATAGAAGATCTGAGGGATGTCACTTCCCTTGTCTCCTAAGACAAACAGCCTGCTGTGCCCTTTCAATATCAGTGTTATGAGACCTGTCACTGATGTGGACCCCCCAAGTACTGTGCACTTCCTGAACAGTGAGCGGACCCAGCGGTTCATTGGTGTGGTGAAACTCAAAAGCAGTTCTTTGGTTTTGCTGATGTTAAGTTGCAGACAATTCCCATAGTTCTCCATTGACTCCTCTCCTCCGTCTAATCCCCCTTATCAATACCCCCCAGAAGCGCAGAGCCATCTTGAGAATATTCAGACATCTGTAACATTCATCAACTCACTTATGTTATGTGTGTGTACGGCAGTTACCTGAAGCTCATTTTCAGTACTAATTGCATGGTGCAGGTCTGGAGGTGGTTTGGCCGCAAATTAACCTTCTGCGTAGGCCTGGCTAGGGACGTTGCGCTCATTTTCTGGGGTTTGTACTGAACTAATGTCACTAATTTGTGGGAGATGTGCAAGTAACAATGTTATTGTATGATGTTCACATGGCGTGAAATTTGAACTTGAACTTTCCCACAGAGTCCATATAATTTACAGTGGTGTGAAAAACTATTTGCCCCCTTCCTGATTTCTTATTCTTTTGCATGTTTGTCACACAAAATGTTTCTGATCATCAAACACATTTAACCATTAGTCAAATATAACACAAGTAAACACAAAATGCAGTTTGTAAATGATGGTGTTTATTATTTAGGGAGAAAAAAAATCCAAACCTACATGGCCCTGTGTGAAAAAGTAATTGCCCCCTTGTTAAAAAATAACCTAACTGTGGTGTTTCACACCTGAGTTCAATTTCCGTAGCCACCCCCAGGCCTGATTACTGCCACACCTGTTTCAATCAAGAAATCACTTAAATAGGAGCTGCCTGACACAGAGAAGTAGACCAAAAGCACCTCAAAAGCTAGACATCATGCCAAGATCCAAAGAAATTCAGGAACAAATGAGAACAGAAGTAATTGAGATCTATCAGTCTGGTAAAGGTTATAAAGCCATTTCTAAAGCTTTGGGACTCCAGCGAACCACAGTGAGAACCATTATCCACAAATGGCAAAAACATGGAACAGTGGTGAACCTTCCCAGGAGTGGCCGGCCGACCAAAATTACCCCAAGAGCGCTGAGACGACTCATCCGAGAGGTCACAAAAGACCCCAGGACAACGTCTAAAGAACTGCAGGCCTCACTTGCCTCAATTAAGGTCAGTGTTCACGACTCCACCATAAGAAAGAGACTGGGCAAAAACGGCCTGCATGGCAGATTTCCAAGACGCAAACCACTGTTAAGCAAAAAGAACATTAGGGCTCGTCTCAATTTTGCTAAGAAACATCTCAATGATTGCCAAGACTTTTGGGAAAATACCTTGTGGACTGATGAGTCAAAAGTTGAACTTTTTGGAAGGCAAATGTCCCGTTACATCTGGCGTAAAAGGAACACAGCATTTCAGAAAAAGAACATCATACCAACAGTAAAATATGGTGGTGGTAGTGTGATGGTCTGGGGTTGTTTTGCTGCTTCAGGACCTGGAAGGCTTGCTGTGATAGATGGAACCATGAATTCTACTGTCTACCAAAAAATCCTGAAGGAGAATGTCCGGCCATCTGTTCGTCAACTCAAGCTGAAGCGATCTTGGGTGCTGCAACAGGACAATGACCCAAAACACACCAGCAAATCCACCTCTGAATGGCTGAAGAAAAACAAAATGAAGACTTTGGAGTGGCCTAGTCAAAGTCCTGACCTGAATCCAATTGAGATGCTATGGCATGACCTTAAAAAGGCGGTTCATGCTAGAAAACCCTCAAATAAAGATGAATTACAACAATTTTGAAAAGATGAGTGGGCCAAAATTCCTCCAGAGTGCTGTAAAAGACTCATTGCAAGTTATCGCAAACGCTTGATTGCAGTTATTGCTGCTAAGGGTGGCCCAACCAGTTATTAGGTTCAGGGGGCAATTACTTTTTCACACAGGGCCATGTAGGTTTGGATTTTTTTTTCTCCCTAAATAATAAAAACCACCATTTACAAACTGCATTTTGTGTTTACTTGTGTTATATTTGACTAATGGTTAAATGTGTTTGATGATCAGAAACATTTTGTGTGACAAACATGCAAAAGAATAAGAAATCAGGAAGGGGGCAAATAGTTTTTCACACCACTGTATTGTTTTTTGATCACAGAGTTACTCAATGCATATGACATGGGTGTATTGAAGACGTGCCAACAATGTATTGTAGGAGTAAGCTGGCTGGCCACTGGGTCATGTCCAAGACAGGACACAGAGTATACGAGAGGGGACCCAAAAATAACAATTTTTAAATTGTATATTTCTCTGAACATTTCCAAAATGTAAATCGCCCTCAAAATACTCTCACTGGGACACAACACACTTGTCCCACCACTTTTTCCATTGTTCAAAACTGTTCTGAAACTCATGCAAAGTGACAGCCTTCCGTGCCTCAGTTGCTTGCTTCTTGAGCTCCTCTACAACATGAAAATGCTTTCCTTTAATAATAATAATAATTCTTTGCATTTATATAATGCTTTTTCTCACTACTCAAAGCGCTCAGCAAATGCAGGTTAAGGGCCTTGCTCAAGGGCCCAACAGAGCAGAGTCCCTATTGGCATTTACGGGATTCGAACCGGCAACCTTCCGATTGCCAATGCAGATCCCTAACCTCAGAGCCACCACTCCGCCTTTAAGGTTCCTCTTCGTTCTTGGAAATAAGAAAAAATTGCAGGGTGCAAGGTCTGTTGTGGGAGTAGGAAACCCTTGTCATCCCGTTTTTCGTGAGAAACAGCCACACACTCAATGCTGTGTTGTCGTGATGCAGAAGCCACTCACCTGATTGCCGCAATTCGGGTTGTTTTCTCTGCAATCGCTCGAGCACTTTAAGGTACAAACCCTTACCTGGCTCAAAGCTGCTTCTTGTTCTTTGAAAGCCTCTTGAAGCATTATGACAGCGTCTCCACAAGCGGAAACAGAACCTGATGCAAACACGTTATTCATTCATGTCTGCCATCACAAAATCAACAAAGACGGTAACAAGAGGCTCAAAAACAAAAACGACGCTGACCTTAAAGACCTTTCTCCAAAGAATGCTGCTTGGCCAAATGATGCAGAGGGCAGTTTGGTATACGCACCTAGCTAATACCCCTCCAGCCTCCAGAAAAAAAATTCTGTAGTTATTTTTGGGTCCCCCCCACCTCGTATTGCTGGCATCACAAGAGACCACTAATGGTCAATGATGCGGACACAGCAAGTCTGGTGATGCTGAAAAATGGCAAGGTTACCGGGGACTGATTGGATGAAGGGAGAGACTAATGATGTGGAAACAAGGGGTGAGCAGAATGGATCTGTCTGAACTTAAAATGAGGCCCAAAAGCTCAAAGACAAAAAGAATATAACGTCACACACGTGCAATTGGGACACAGCTCAAGGGCCTAAATGATAGAAATTCCACGTCTGACCACGGGGTGGTGGGGTATGCTGACTGTCTCTCTCAATCTCTTGCAGACCATTCACAAGAAATCCCGCAGGGTTCCGGTGGCAACGATGTCACTTCCGGTCCCGACGATGTCACTTCTGGTTCCGGCCCCCAATGACGTCATTGCCTTTGCCGGCCTTTAAAGCCGCCATCTTACCTCCATACTATCAGTGCTATTTTAGACTCAAAAACCTGTGAACATCTCCATTCAATTTTACTTTTTACAATTTTGCAGCCTGGAAACAATATACGGGTGGCTGTCCCAAACCTTCATCATGTCTGTGACTCATCTTTGGGACAATAAGGATGATTCAAAAATCTCGGTAAAGCCAGAAAAATCAGCACTGAAGCAGCTGCTGGGGTTACCTGAAACATTTTGCCAGCATATATGAGGTGAAGAAAGTAAAATAAATGGGGACTGCCATGTTGAACTATGTCGTTAATAATACACTAGAGATGTTCATCCATCAATCCCAGCAGGCACCTGTCACAGGCAACTTTACTGACAAACAGAAAAGTCATTCCGACTGACAAGGTGGTTATTAAAACTGCAGGTCTGGCAAAAGATTTTTAAAATGTTTTTCCTTTGCGCCCCAACCTTCCTCCTGATGTTCGATTTACAGCCTGTTTACAATTCTTTTAACTCTTTCATTTTCAGATAATGGAGAATTCATGCTTTTATAAAACTCTAAAACTTAAAATTGCAGACACATCCACAGAATACAAGAGAACAGAGGTGATGGGGCCTTGGGTATCAAATGTTCCCTCAATCAATTAGTGGTAATGCTAAAAACACATTTGGTTAGTCTGGTCAGGTCTTGCAGGTTAACTCCAAGGCCGTACGTATTAAGAGCGGTGTATGGACTGTCAGATAAAATAAATGACAAATGAATGTAAAAACTGTATGTATGGAAGGGTGGGGGAACAGAACAGTGTGGCAGATGGCCGGGGACTTTGCCCGGCTGGGATGCCCCTGTGATGGAAGGGCTGGGGGAGAGGACATATTCGGGGCAATACCTCCCCCGGAACATGAGAGGGCAAACCCCCTTGATTGCATTGGGCCTACGGGCTTGAAGCTTCGAAAGCTCAACCCTGCTGGGGGCTGTGGCCACCACCAGGGGGCACCTGGACAGTTGCACAAGTGCTGCCAGAAGAGGATCCGGGTGCACCTGGAGTACTTCCGGGTGCCCATGCAGCACTTCCGCCACACCCGGAAGTGTTGCCGGATGACCGAAGAGCACCTGGAGCACTCTCGGGGTGCAGTATAAAAGAAGCCGCCTCACTCCGGTCAAGGAGCCAGAGTCGTAAGGAGGAGGGCAAAGCGTGTGGAGAGGAATTTAGGCGGTAGAAGAAAAGAATGGAAAAAGAAAGAGAAAGGAAGAAGCGACTGAGCAATACTTGGGGGTGATTGTGCACGGTGTGCTGTAAAGGCAACAAAGAAATAAAAGCGTGTGTGCTTGGACTTGTGTCACTGTGCCTGTCTGTCTCGGAGTTGACTTCCACAACAGACAGGAGCAACTGTTTCACATGCAATGTATGCTGTTCTATTTCTATTATGATTTATTAAATAATTATCTGTTACATAATTATGGACTTGTTCACACACACACACACACACACACACACACACACACACACACACACACACAAATATAAAGCAAAAGGTTTCATTACCTAAGCTATGGCCATTCTTCGTATAAAAACACGTGTTATTAATGAGGTTCACACAGCAGCCGATAACATCACCAGTTGTAAATGTTGGGCCGTAGGGCTGCCCGGTGCCTGAAGAGCAAAAGGAATGACCGTCGTCTCCATGATAGCCGTAGGAATGTTTGTCCCAGCCTTTAACAGAAAAAAAAGGGGGAGATGTCAGTTCAGTATTTCAGTAGACAAAGATTACTCTCAGAAAGGTTTAGTAATAAATACCACTTTGTCAGAATTAATGCTTATAATAAATGACATACGCATTAGTGAACCAGCTGCACTGCGGCATAACTGCCTGTCAAAGTATACAGTAGCTTCTTTTAAAAAACACACAAAAAAAGTCGTTACTTTATAACATTAGAATAAACACAAATAAGCATTAATACTGTATTTAGTATCTTCATGAACTCTACCCAGAGAAAGTACTGTATTTTCTTAGGTGGCTTAAAACTTTTCCAAAGCGTTACACATATGAAGCTTTAACGCAAGCACTGCAACACTAACTATAAATGAGATTTTAAAGGACTTGAAAAGTAGGTATGTTATTAAAAAAAATGTGTGGTTAAAACCTGTTACATTTAACTTGTACCAAGAAAATATAAATAAACAGATATATTGCTTCCCAATGGAAGAACCCTGAATTTACGATCTCCTCATTTTATAGTCTCGTTATGCTGGAAATGTCAGCCGTAAGAATCAATGGGGTGTCTCCTCGCACCATCAAAAAATGAGAAGACAATCGCCTTATGAGCAAATCTTGACTGTCACTCCACCCATGTGTTAACTCGACTCAAATCTAGAGGCCTTCTTGGTTTAGCCGGCTGTGTGGACCTCTGGGACCTGTCGGTGACCTGTGTAGTTCATAAAATGTGACTCTTTTCTCTTCTGTTGTTTTTAAGTAAGCTCCATTCTCCAAACTTAATTATTTATTTATTTTGTCCTAATTTTAAAATTCAGTAGGAAACTGATAAAAAAAAAAAAACATATACAGATATCTAGCAGAGACAAGTCATTGGATGATTGGCACAGGTTTAGTTAGAGAGCACGGATTCTGCTAAAGCAACTCTTGGACGTACTGGAAGAAAAACGAATAAAAACAGAGTGTATAACTCTATTTCAGAAACCTTATGACAGACTGACTGTTAAAACTGCAAAGATCTACAAAAGGGTGGGTATAAAATTGGTATAAAGAATGAGAGGGTACAATGCAAGGAAGTCTCTCTGAAAAAGTGAGGCCCATCAGGAATCAGTGCTGGCGTCGCCATGCTCTCACATTAATCATCAAGTTAGACGTTGTTGGCCTGGCGTAACATTCGGGTGCATTCGGTGACTAAGTTAACTGAGCATTGTTTATTTACTACATTCAAGAGTCAGTTATCACGTTTTTGTTTATTAAATAATTTTGTAGCAATGAGTTGTATTTAAAAGTAATAGCAATAATAATAATAATAATAATAATAGAAGGCTAATGAAAAGGTGTATGATGAGTTGTATAAGAGGTTGGACACCAAGGTGGGAGAAAAGGACCTCTACCGATTACCGAGCTGGGAGAAATGTGCAGCAGGTTAGGGTGATAAAGGATAAAGATGGAAACGTACTCACAAGCGAGGAGAGTGTGTTGAGCAGAACGAAAGAGTACTTTGAGAGGCTGATGAATGAAGAGAACGAGAGAGAGAAGAGGTTGGATGATGTGGAGATAGTGAATCAGGAATTGCAACGGATTAGCAAGGAGGAAGTAAGGACAGCTATGAAAAGGATGAAGAATGGAAAAGCAGTTGGTCCAGATGACATACCTGTGGAAGCACGGAGGTGTTTAGGAGAGATGGCAGTGGAGTTTTTAACGAGATTGTTTAATGGAATCTTGGAAAGTGAGTGGATGCCTGAGGAGTGGAGAAAATGTGTACTGGTGCTGATATTTAAGAATAAGGGGGACGTGCAGGACTGTAGTAACTACAGGGGGATAAAATTGATGAGCCACTGCATGAAGTTATGGGAAAGAATAGTGGAAGCTCAGTTAAGAAGTGAGGTGACGATTAGTGAGCAGCAGGATGATTTCATGCCAAGAAAGAGCACCACAGGTGTGAAGTTTGCTCTGAGGGTGTTCATGGAGAAATTTACTGAAGGCCAGAAAGAGTTGCATTGTGTCTTTGTGGACCTGGAGAAAGCAAATGACAGGGTGACTGAGAGGAGTTGTGGTATTGTATGAGGAAGTCGGGAGTGACAGAGAAGTACGTAAGAGTGGTACAAGATATGTACGAGGTAAGTGTGACTGTGGTGAGGTCTGCGGTAGGAGAGACGGAGGTGGGATTACATCAGGGATCGGCTCTGAGCCCTTTCTTATTAGCAATGGTGATGGACAGGTTGACACGAGATTAGACATGATGTTTGCTGAAGACATTGTGATCTGTAGCAATAGTAGGGAGCAGACTGAGGAGACCCTGGAGATGTGGAGATCTGCTCTAGAGAGGAGTGGAATGAAGGTCAATAGGAACAACACAGAATACATGTGTGTAAATGAGAGGGAGGTCAGTGGACTGGTGAGGATGAGGGGAGTAGAGTTGGCAAAGGTGGAGGAGTTTAAATACTGGGGATTGTGGAAGAGAAGTGAAAAAGAGAGTGCAGGCAGAGTGGAGTGTGTGGAGAAGAGTGTCAGGAGTGATTTGTGACAGACGGATATCAGCAAGAGTGAAGGGGAAGGTATACAGGATGGTAGTGAAACCAGCTATGTTATATGGGCTGGAGATGGTGGCACTGACCAGAAAGCAGGAGACAGAGCTGGAGGTGGCAGAGTTAAAGATGTTAAGATTTGCATTGGGTATGATGAGGATGGACAGGATTAGAAATGAGGACATTAGAGGGTCAGTTCAGGTTGGACAATTTGGGAGACAAAATCAAGGAGGGCAAGATTGCGTTGGTTTGGACATGTGCAGAGGAGAGATGCTGGGTATATTGGGAGAAGGATGCTAAGGATAGAGTTGCCAGGGAAGAGGAAAAGAGGAAGGTCTAAGAGAAGGTTTATTGATGTGGTGAGAGAAGACATAACAGAACAAGATGCAGAGAACAGAAAGATATGGAAGAAGACGATCCTCTGTGGCAACCTAACCTAACCTAACGGGAGCAGCCGAAAGAAGAAGCAGCAGCAGCAATAATAGGAGTCAATTCCATGCATTTGTAGAGAACATTAAATTTGGACTTTTGGGCAGCTGGTCTCTTCCGTTTCAGAAGATGGACTTCTGAGACAGAATCCATTAGCAGCAAAGTTATTTTATCTTTTTTTTTTGTATCATTCAGAGGTATCCTGTACTTACTAAGCCTAAACTGACCTCAAGTTCATGTTCAAGTTTAAGGTATGGGCTTCCAGAGACTGACCTGGTACAGAAAGGTGAAAGAACAGAACTCCAGGAACCTCACACTGCAGGATCGGCTCTGTCCAAGAACGAAAGTGGAAGTGAAACTGATAGGGAGTTGGACCAGGAGAATTTATTGATTCCAGGAGGTCCATTGGAACTGAGCTGGCTTTACTTTCTGTGCTGTGGCACAGACTCCAACCAGGCTTGCTACTCCTCCCCGTGGTGTGTGGAGAAGACAGAATGAACAGCTGAAGGTAACGATCACCACAATGATTACCATACCACAATAACTACCACTCTCGGGTGGAAAATAAAGGAGCTAAAGAGTAATATACAGAAGGATACAAATGATATAAGGAAAGATATAAAAGACATAAAAATGACAAAGAAGCTGCTGCTTCAGGATAATAAAAACCACAAGAAATGTTTAAGAATCACTTTGAGGCAAACTAGAAAAAATTGAGAAAAAAAATACCAGAAAATGGCAGCAAGTTTGAGAATTAATTTAGAGTGCTTGGTGCTAAATTTGAAGATATTAAGCAAATGTTCATGACTCTTATTGAAATAGTGGAACAATTGGCAACCGCCACTGACGAAAAAGCAACGGCTACAAAATCCAAATTCAAAGTGCTTGGAGATGGACTAACAGTGCTGGAAGAAGGATATTGAAGAAATAATATTAGAATTGAAGTTCTCCCTGAAAACCATTGAAGTCCAAACCCGGTGAAATGCATAGCTGAACTATTCTCTAAAATAAATGGAGAGGACTTCAAATCAGATGCCGAGATATCAGCAGCAGCACATACGTGGATCAAGTGCCTCAAAACCTAGAAGACTTATTGTTCATTTCAACAAATTACAATCTAAAGTAAATTTGATGTCATTTCTCAGATTGAAACAAGATATATTATATTTGAAAATACCGCATTCATATTTTCCCTACTATGCCGCATTTTACAACATTAAACAGCATTTACACAAAGCCAAAATCTGATATAGCCTCTTGTATCCTGCTAAGTTGAGAGTGGATATTCAAGGCAAGTTCTACATTTTTAGTTCGATTGTGAGTCGCATCGGGTCCTGGCAAGGCAAAGAAGATTTTACCTGCAATTTGATCCATTTGCAATGAGACTTTTGCTGTAATTATACATTCTATTCCCTTCTAGGCTACTTTTACGTTTTAATTTCAATTATAATTATAGTCTCACCCCCCCCCCCAACAAAATTGGGACTGTTTAGCATCATACCCTTGGCTTATTGTATTAGGATTATCATACGTTATCTGCTTCTCAATGGCTACTGTTTAACATCATTCTCTGGGTTGATTCTTTCAGGACTGGTTATAATTATATTCTAGGCTTATAGTATTTGGACTGTATTACCAATTCATATCTCTACTTTAATCTTTCTACATTGTCACTGGGGGGCTTGTTTTGTTTTGGACCTGCTCTGTCTCTAGGCATGTCAGAGGACTAGGACTTCGTGAAGTGTGGTCTAGCCTCACTTGGGGAGAGAAAGAGAGCAAGCTATTCCTAATCTATCCTTTTAACCCTCACAACTGTAAGTACCAACACAACAATAGGCTTCATAGCCATGACTCCTGGCAAAATTGGAAATTAAGTTTAAACCTATCTTATGTAAAAATGTACTACCTTCATTTAAGACTATAAAATGTCAACAAAAGTTCAGAAGCAAAGTCTCTACAACATTGAACATTGTGAGCTGGAATGTCAAAGGTCTCAATTGCGAATTAAAAAGGAAGAAAGTATTCTCTCACCTAACAGGTCTAAACGGCAAGATAGTATTATCACAGGAGATTCACTTATTAAGCAAGGATCAGTTTTGGCTGCAGATAGATTGGACTGGCCAAATACTCCGCTCCAGCAATACAAAAAAAAACTATAAGGGTGCGAATCGTAATACATAGAACAATTTCATTTGTACTATCAGATGCAGTATCTGACCCTGAAGGGTGATATGTGATTGTGATGGGGAATTTATTTAATTGTAAAGTGATTCTGATAAAAAATCTATGCACCCAATGTGGATGACAGAGATTTCATCCAAAACGTATTTGTGTCCATACCTAATGTGAACGGTCATAAAATTATAATGGCCATAGACATTAATTATGTTTTAAATCCAGATGTGGACAGGCCTTCATCTACAGGGGTGAAAACATCTAAAACTGCTAAAATAACTACACAGTTTGTAATTGATCATAACCTATCAGACCCTTGGAGACTTACTCTCACCCGTACATCATTGTTATTCAAGAATTGATTATTTCTTTGTAGATAACAATTTTTTGCCCACGATTAAATCTTGCAAGTACGACCATATTATTATCGCCAACCATGCCCCTCTGATTATGGAGCTCAAATCACTACACCCCACATACACATCTCACAGCTAGCGTCTCAACCCCGTTATTAGCTGATTTTCTTTTATTTTTTTGTTTTGAGACACAAATGCATTCTCTGAGGTCTCTGCAGAAATACTCTGGGAAATTCTGAAGTCACTTTTAAGAGAGCAGAGTATTTCATATCTCTCTCACAAAAATAAATTGGAAACATCAGAGTTAATCAGTGAAATCACCAGAATAGATCTAGAACACGCCAGGTCTCCAAATGAGGCACTTTATAGGAAAAGGCAGGCTTTGCCATCAGAACGCAACCTCTTGACAACAAAAGAAATGGAACTCATTTTTAAATCTCGAAATCATTACAATGAATGTGGAGAGAAGGCTAATAAGAACTTAGCTCAACAAATCCACAAGCAGTATCAGTGATTACCAACACAGATGGAGATGAAATCATTGACCATAAAAATATAATGCACACATTTAGACACTACTGTAAGTCCTTGAATTCTACTCAGTTTAGAGAATACAAGACATAATCTAAGGCGTTTCTGGATACATTACAGATACCACAGCTAGATACTCTCAGTGCAGAGGAATTTGATAAACCTCCAACACTCTCAGAATTACTAGACGCTATAAACTCACTTCACAGTGGGAACGCAGCAGGTCCTAATGACTAACCTGCTGAATTTTACAAAATATTTTTAATTAAGTTAGACCCTCTTTTGTTAGCACTTACAGAAGGCAGAGACAATTGTACCTCAAACTTTCCACCTAGTATCAATTACAGTCTTTCCTAAGAAAAATAAGGACTTATTACAATGTGCATCATATAGACCAATCTCATTTCTGAATAACGACTTTAAGATACTCTTCAAAGTTCTAGCTTGAAGGATTGAGAAAGTGCTTCCTTCAGTAATATCACAAGACCAAACTGGATTTATTAAAAGGCAGACACTTAGCTTCCAGTCTTCTATGCCTGTGTAATATAATATATTCACTCAAAGTCTAACACCCCGGAGATGATATTATCTTTGGATGCAGAAAAGGCATTTGATATGGTTGAAAGGGACTACTTATTCACTACATTGCACAAATTTGGGTTTGGCCCAAACATATGTGCATGGATCAAACTAATATAAACCAGTCCGAAAGCTTCAGTTTCTATTAACAACATTATTTGATACTACATCAAACTAGAATGTGGGACTAGACAAGGATGCCCCCTGTCAACACTGCTATTTGCAATTGTCATTGAACCATTAGCTGTTCACTTTTGAAATGCATCAAAGATAAAGGGGATTATCAGAGGAGGACTTGAACAGAAAGTATCGCTATATGCAGATGATATGGTACTGTATATATCAGACCCACAAAATTCTGTACGTGCTGCCTTAACAGAATTTATAAATATATCTGGATTCAAAATTAATTTGAATAAAAGTGTGCTTTTTCCAGTGAACTCTCTAACACCAACATTAAATTGGAAACCTTTCTTTTTATTATTGCAGATCAGTTTAAATACAAGGGGTAAATATCACAAGAAAATATAAACCTCTCTTTCAACAAACGTTTGCTTGCAACATGCAAAAACTTAAACAAGATGTGCACAGATGTTCTACTTTCCATCTCAGCATAGAGAATTAACATAGTCAAGATGAATATTCTTTCTAAGCTTCTTTTTCTATTTCAAGCATTCCCAAAAACATTAACAGTCATTTTTTAAGAAATTAGATTCAATCATAACCTCATTTATTTGGAATTCAAAACATCCACACATCCAAAGGGTGACCGTACATTGACCTAAATCAGAAGGTGGCATGGCACTACCCAACTTTCAACTTTATTACTGGGCGGCAAATATACAAGCTATAAAAACCGGGACATGGACACAAATAGATTAACACACACATGCTTGGTCCACAATAGAGATAAACTCATTATATATTCCTTGCTTTGTAACCAAGTAAATACAAGTTATCGTCAATATACTAATAACCCTGAAGTCTTTCATTCACTCAGAATATGGAACAAATGTATGAAGTACTTCAAGAGAGAGAAGCTTCTATCTGTGGCATCTCTACATGATAACCACCTTTTTCCACCCTCTCAAACTTACACAGTTTTTAATGTTTGGAAAACAATACAATTTATTTTTTGTATAGCCCAAAATCACACAAGAAGTGCCACAATGGGCTTTAACAGGCCCTGCCTCTTGACAGCCCCCCAAGTCTTGACTCTCTAAGACGACAAGGAAAAACTCCCAAAAAAACCTTGTAGGGAAAAAAAGGAAGACACCTCCGGAAAGGCAGTTCAAAGAGAGACCTCTTTCCAGGTAGGTTGGGCATGCAGTGGGTGTCAAAAAGAAGGGGGGTCAATACAATACAATACAATACACAGAACAGAACAAATCCTCAATACAGTATAAAAATAAAAAATTTACAAGTATGGAGCAGAATGTAACAGTAGATGATATCACATAATATGATTTGGATTTGTTTAGAGTCCTGGAGACCTCATCCATCAAGCTGCCTCCCCCAATTGGCCATTCCACAGCTGAAACAGCGCTGGGCCAGCCAATCCGATGAAAGGACCCCTCTACCCCACGATTCCTGTGATCCTCCATCAGGGATGACGTACGGGAAAACGTACGGGATCATTTAAAGATTTCTCTATAGATAATGTCTTTGCATCCTATGAACAAATTACACTCCAAATTTAGCTTCGATTTAACACAATTTTTCCACCGTCTCCAAATGAGAAACTTTGATAAAGAAATCTGTCCAAATTTCCTCAACTCCCACCTATTTCCATCCCAGAAGTAATATTGATCAGTCTTGAAGACTCGGACAGCATTTCTATAATAAATAAAACATTTTATAGTCCCTTCCTTTCAAAGATCCCAGAGTACAGTAGGAAAAGAATCTCTCAGTCAACATTTCAGAAATTAGGATTTTTTTTTTTTTTGTACGAAATGCACTTCCTTGAGGCGTTTCTGCCACCTTCACTTCCAAACTCTGCAGTGCTGCTGGGCTTAAAAGAGGAGAACGTCTGTCAAACAAGTAGGACCCAAAGGAAGTGCAGCGTCTTTCAGAGGCGTCTATTTTTATTACACTTCACACCTTATTTTGAGGTCTGACGTAGAAGGGCGTTGGGTTCTTTTTTTTTTTTAACCACAGACTGCAAAGATGTCATTTGCTTTTCTAATAACCCACAAGCAAAGCAGGAACATTGGTGACGGCAATCTGGAGTGCAGAAGTCTCCAGCTAACCTCAACAACAACAACAAAAAAAAAAAATTAATAATAATATTTATACTGCATTATTTACATATACGGCATATACACAAACATACACACAGTTACCATTGCTTGTTTGATTCAACATACACTGTGTGCACAATTATTAAGCAAGATGTATTTTTGAGGATTAACTTTAATATGGAACAAATACAGTGCTATCAGTCAACCCAAAATGTTAATAAACCTGTAACTTGAATGTGTTACAAAGGAAATGTGAGTGTGAACATTCTCCGGGGAATACATATGTGTGCACAATTATTAGGCAACTATTAGTGTGCAGAATTATTATGCAACAAAAGGAGAAACCAAAATGTTCCCATCTCACTTGTTTGTTTTCATCTGTTAAAGTGAGAAGGCAGCATGGTGGCGCAGTGGGTAGCGCTGCTGCCTCGCAGTTGGGAGACCTGGGGTTCGCTTCCCGAGTCCTCCCTGCGTGGAGTTTGCATGTTCTCCCCGTGTCTGCGTGGGTTTCCTCCGGGCGCTCCGGTTTCCTCTCACAGTCCAAAGACATGCAGGTTAGGTGGATTGGCGATTCTAAATTGGCCCTAGTGTGTGCTTGGTGTGTGTCCTGCAGTGGGTTGACACCCTGCCTGGGATTGGTTCCTGCGTTGCGCCCTGTGTTTGGGCTGGGATTGGCACCAGCAGACCCCCGTGACCCTGTGTTCGGATTCAGCGGGTTGGGAAATGGATGTTAAAAGTGAGAATAGTAAAATCCTCAAAATTTACAAATAAACATTTCTGACATTTCAAAAAAAAAAAAAAAAAAAAATCAGTGCCCAATATAGCCAACCTTCTTTTCAATAACAGTCATAAGCCTTCCACCTTCCATTCATGGAGTCTTTCAGTTTCTTGATCTGCTGACAGCGTTTTGTGCAGCGGCACCCACGGCCTCTCCCAGTCACTGTTCAGAGAGGTGTTCGGTTTTCTTTCCCCGTAAATCTGCCGTTTAAGAGGGGCTTTATGTCAGGTGAGGAAGGGGGCCATGTCATTTTTCTTTTATCTTTATGGTCTTTACTGGCTAGCCACGCAGTGGAGTACTTCGTTGCACGTGATGGAGCATTGTCCTGCATAAAAATCATGGTCTTCTAGAAAGATGCAGACTTTTTCTTTTACCTCTGCTTGAATAAAGAGTCTTTGTCTTCTAAAAACTGGCAGTAGGTTTGGGAGTTGATTTTGAGTCCATTTTAAACCCGAGAAAGGTCCAACTAGCTCATTTTTAATAATACCAGACCATACCAGTACCCCACCTTCATCTTACTGGTGTCTGAGTCGAGGTGGACTCTGTGCCCGTTACTGATCCAGCCACGGGCCCATCCATCTGCTCCATCAAGAGTCACTCTCATCTCATCAGTCCATAAAATCTTTGAAAAATCTGTCTTCACATATTTCTTGGCCCAGTCTTGATGTTTCAACTTATGTGTCTTGGTTCAGTGGTGCTTGGGTTTCAGCCTTCCTTACCTTGGCCATGTCTCTGAACACTGAACACCTTGTACTTCTGGGCACACCATGTAGGTTGCAGTTCTGGAATATGACAGCACTGGAGGATAATGGGTTCCTGGTAACTTCATGTTTGATTCTTCTCAAATCTTTGGCAGTTAACTCTTTCAGGGCTGATGTCAACTTTTGTCAAAAGGAGGAGTTGACAATGGTAATCAACTGTAAACTGTGACAAAACCAACCGTTACATTGGACTCTCGTTGCTAGAAGGAAAGTTAGATTTGACTGAGATTCCCTGCGCTCACGTGAGTAGCAAGGCGCACGCAATGGCAAAAATGACACTGACATCTGGCGCGAAATTAAAGCGAATGCGAAAAGCAAAATACTCTGTGGACAACGTCTTGTCTATTACCCTCTGAACTGGACTATGACTTGTTGGACTCCGATTTTGATACAAGCGATTGAAAACGAATGTGAGGTTTCAGCTTTAGCTGATCGGTCCCCAGCTAGCTGTGTGGTACTGGCAGTGTTTGCCAGGGTGGACTGCCACTTAACAATGATAAGAGGTAGAAATCAGATTGTAATGCACTGCGACTGTGCAGCCATGTGAAGACAGCCTGGCAGCAAGCCTGCCACTCATTCTTGGCAAACTGCCAGCCACAGCAACAGACGTTTTACGTTGGTTTCTGTGTGAAGCCATCCTTTTTTGGAAAAAAAATATTCAGACCTCAAAGAGTTAATTTGCTTCTTTCCCCCCCAACACATTTCTTGTGGCCTTGTTGACTATTTGCAACAAAGCGTTAGATGGTTCTGTGATCACGCCCCAATATCTGAGCAATTTTAAGAGTGCTGTATCCCCCTGAAAGACTTTTTAGTGTCGGTTAAATCTCGTTTTTGGCCCATTTTGCTTAGGGAAAAGCAGCTGCCTAATAATTCTGCACACCTTGATACAGAGTGTTGATCTCCTTACGCCGCATCCTCCCTCATTACACAAATACACATCACCTGATATGCTTAAAAATCCAACACGTATTCACAGTTTATACAGCTTAGAGTCGGAATACATAAATAAAAATGATGATATGGTCAAAATACTCACTTGCCTAATAATTGTGCACACAGTGTATAAATGAATTCTATATATAAAAGGACTCCACTGCATATATAAATAACCATACAGAGCCCACCATGTTTGGGACAAAGACTCATTTCTCCTTGAGTTCCTCCTCTGCTCCACAGTTTAAAATTACAAATCAAACAATTCAGACATTGTGACTAAAGTGCACACTGCAGACTTTCATTGAAGGGGATTTGCAGACATTTTGGTCACCCAACACTTCTTCTACACGGATTTCAGGGCATCATAATGCTTGTGACAACTGACGCCCCAGGTGTTTGGGACTCCTCAGGTGGGTTTCATGGCTTCATCAGACACCTCGGTTTGCTTCAACATTTTGTGGTCTGTAGTGGCCATTGTTCAAAATGAGGACAAGAGCAGAGCCAATGAAAATCAAAGAAGCCATTATGAGGCTGAAACACAAGACTCAAAAACCATTGGAGATAACAGTAAGACCTTAGGATGACTGAATCAACTGTCTGGAATATCATGATGAAGAAACTCTGGTGGGCTCAGTAATTACAAAGAGGCTGCTAGGCCAAGGAAGACCTCCACTGCCAATGACAGAAGAATCCTCACTATGGTCAAGAAAAAGCCCCCCAACACCTGTGTGACACTTCAGAAGTAGTCTTTGGGGGGCCGATGTGGATGTGTCAGAGACGACTATCCACAGAAGACTTCATGAACCACAGAGGAGGACACACTGCAAGATGACAGACCACAAAAACAGGATGGCCAGATTACAGTCTGTAAAAAAGGACTTCAAAGAGCCCTGCAGAATTCTGGGAAAAGGTCTTGTGGACAGATGAGACAAAGATGAACCTCAACAGGGTGATGGCGAGAGTAAAGTGTGGAGATGACAAGGAACTGCTCAAGAGCCAAAGGAGACCACTTCATATGCTAAAAATGGCGTTGCTGGGGGTGTTACGGCTTGGGTAATTATGGCTACCACAGGTTCTGGCACACTTCTCTTCACTGATGATGGAACTGCTGACGGCAGTGGCACCATGAAATCTGAGGGGTGTAGAAACATCTGATCTGCTCAAGTTCCAGTAAAGGCCTCCAAACTCACTGGATGGCACTTCACCCTACAAGAAGATAATGAGCCAAATAGACTGCTGCGGCAACCACTGCAAATCTAAAAAATAGAAAATTCTCCAATGGCCAAGCCAGTCACCTGATTTCAGTCAAACTGAGCAGGCATTCCATATTCTGAATAAAAAACTTATCTTAAGAAACCATGAAACGCACCTGAAGAATCACAAACACATGGGGTGCCAAATGTCCCAAACGTTATGGTGCCCTAAAATGGGGGGGGGGGGGGGGGCTGTGGATGAGGATTCCTCTGTCATTGGCAGTGGAGGTCATCCTTGGCCTAGCAGTCCCTTTGTGATTACTGAGCCCACCAGTGCGCTCTTTCTTCTTCATGATATTCCAGACAGTTGACTTCAGTCATCCTAAGGTCTTACTGTTGTCTCCAATGGTTTGATTCTTGAGTTTCAGCATCATAATGGCTTCTTTGACATTTTTTTTTTGATTTTATTATAATCATTCATACAAATCGATCAATTTTTACAAAAAAAATAGGATTGAAAAACAAGTCGACCCCCACCCCAGAGAGAGAGAGCATGGCCAACGGGGTAAAACTTAAGGCTTGTAGACATACCTAAACTGATGAGTTTAATAGGCCAGTAGAGATGAATGGAGAAGAAAAAGAAATGTGGAGATAATTGCTTCCTTGGTGCTTTAAGAGCTTATTCTAAAATTTTATTGATTATATCCTACCAGGTTTTTAAAAAATTCTGTACAGATTCTCTAACTGAATATTTGATTTTTTCCAATTTCATATAATATAAAACATCGGTTACCCACTGACTTAAAAGAGGAGAGTTAGGATTCTTCCAGTTTAGCAAAATAAGTCTGCGTGCCAAAAGTGTAGTGAATGCCATCACAGTTTGTTTGTCCTTCTCCACTTTAAACCCATCTGGAAGAACACCAAAGACAGCTGTTAATGGATTAGGAGGGATTGGGACCCCAAGGCTGTCTGAAAGGCACTTAAATATTTTGGTCCAAAATGATGTTAATTTGGCGCAGGCCCAAAACATGTGACCCAGTGAGGCTGGGACTTGATTGCAACGTTCACAGGTTGGATCTCACCCTGGAAACATTTTGGACAGTTTTAGGTGAGACAGATGTGCTCGATATATCATTTTGAGTTGAATAATTGTATGCTTTGCGCATATGGAGCTCGAGTGAAGTCTCTGCATTGCTACTTTCCACTCCCTTTCTGATATATTGATTAAGAGATCTTTTCCCCATTGTCCTCTTGGATCTTTGAAAGGGAGGGACTGTAAAATAATTTTATATATTGCAGAGATGGTGTCTAAGTTCTTGAAATTGAGCAATATTTTTTCCAGCATGGACGATGGTGCTAGGTGAGGAAAATCGGGCAGGTTCTGTTTAACAAAGTTCCTAATTTAAAGATAGTGAAAGAAATGTGTATCTGGAAAGTTAAATTTGGAATGTAATTGTTCGTAGGATGCAAAGATGTTGTCTATATAAAGATCTCTGAGCAATTTAATCCCAAATTTTTTCCAGATATTAAAAACTGCATACTGATGTGGGTTGGCACCAAGCCCAGGATTGGTTCCTGCCTTGCACCCTGTGTTGGCTGGGATTGGCACCAGCAGACCCCCGTGACCCTGTGTTCGGATTCAGCGGGTTGGAAAATGGATGGATGGAAAAACTGCATATGTTTGCGAGGGTTGAAAGAGGTGGTTCTCTTGCAGAGGTGCCACAGATAGAAGCTTCTCCATCTTAAAATGCTTTCTACATTGGTTCCAAATTCTGAATGAGTGAAGCACAATTGGGTTATTAGTATATTGCCGATAACTTGCATTTATTGGGGCACAAAGCAAGGAATGTAAAGAAGTACTGTAGGATTTTATTTCTATTGCGACCAGGCCTGTGTATGTTCATCTATTTGTGTCCAGGTTTTTATAGCTTGTATGTTTGCTGCCCAGTAATAAAACTGAAAGTTAGGTAAAGCCATGCCACCTTCTGCCTGAGGTCTTTGTAGGGTCGCTCTTTGGATACGTGGATGTTTTGAGTTCCAAATAAATGAGGTTATTGTTGAATCTACTTGCTTAAAGAATGATTTATTGATGTATATTGGAATGTTTTTTAATAAAAAAAGAAGCTTAGGAAGGATATTCATCTTAACAACATTAATTCTTCCAGCTAGAGTGAGATGAAGGGTTGACCATCTATGCAAGTCTTGCTTAATTTTTTTCCAAACAGATGGCTTCTTTGACTTTCAATGGCACAGCTCTTGTCCTCAAGTTGAACAATGGCCACCACAGACCACCAAGTGTAAAAGTAAGCCGAGGTATCTTATGAAGCCATGAAACCCACCAGGAGGAATCACAAACACATGGGGTTGTCCCAAACATTATGGTGCCCCTGAAACACAAGCAGAAGAAGTGTCAGTGTGACTGAAACGTCTGCAAATCCCCATAAATAGAAGTCTGCCACATGCACGTTAATCGCAACATCTGAGTCGTCTGATTTGTAATTTTAAACTGTGGCGCCGAGGGGGCCATCAAAGGACAACTGTGTCTTTGTCCCTAAAGTTATGGAGGGTGCTGTATGCCGTTATGATTGCTCGTCTGATTCACACTCCATCACAGCAGCTTGTGGTTTCTAGCTTTTTCGAGTTCATTGCAATATGCTAAAAGACAAGTATTTAAAAAAAACGTCTACGACAAAACTCTCAACTTTCACAGCTAAGCACGCTGATGACTGAGGTGGAACAGCGTGGCCTAATTTGCCTTTCTGTATGAACTAAGAGATTTGCTTTTTTGCAACTTAATTCACATTATAAGCAAATGCGTCCCTAACCCAAGTGTTACACGGCCATTTGTCAGAATTACAATTAAAATCCTGTTAGATTTCCATCAGTGAAGGACACGGTAGTATCCTTGCATAGGTTGATTTATATCACATTCAGAAGTAAATTCTTTAATGTGATAAGGTTAGCTAGCTAGATAGGAAAGGCATTATAAGACAGACAGACAGACAGACAGACAGACACACTATATAATACTATAGATAGATAGATGGCTCGCTACGGAAGGCAGCGGGAGTTGGGACTTTGGACGTGAAAACCCCAGCGTGAGTGCCCTGGTCGCGGTTTAGTGAAGCCTACCGGAGCCAGGGATCAGTGAGGAGAAGAGACCAGCAGGAGAAAGCAGAGAGAAGGTCAGCTGCAGGTAGGGTGGCTCCCCTGGTGCACAGCCTGGATGGGAGAAGCAGGGGAGTCACCAGTAGAAGGCAGGCACCGGGCTTTGTGTTTTTTAAAGGGACAGCTTCCAGCTGTTGTTTTAACCTCGTTTTTAAAGGATTTATTTATTGTTTTTTTTAACCGCCACAATTCACGGCTTTTTATCGGATTATTTAAAGATTTTGTGAAGCACTGCACTATTTGAACGCTGTTTTGTTTGTTGTTTTTAATAAAAGCACTTTTGCACCATCCCCTTGCTTTGTTGCGCCTCACTGCCAAGCTCATTGGTGACTGAATGGGAAGCTGAATGGGAGCGTGGAGCGAACCCGCATCATCACAGCAACGCGTCCACAAATAACAAAATACCAAGAATTTTACATGACGGCACTGCTGCCTCCTGGTGTCTGAACCCGAGTCCGACACGTGTTTGTCCTGTTCTTCCACTAAAAAACCAAAATCCGAGTCACAGGACTCCATTTTTCACCCAAAGTGAAAAGACCTGCTTGTTACACCGACTTCTGTGTCTCAAATGACAAGGTGAAGGATGACAGAGAAACACGGAGCAGCTTCCAAATGATCAGCCAGAATATTTTGTTTTGTAAAATCTGCCACTTTTCAGTGAACTGGACACTAAACAGAACACATCTGATTGCATAAAAATGGAAAGTCCGCCATAACTATTGCAAAACAACGCACGGCACGCTACACACAAACCATTCCAATTTTAGAATAATGGCAGAGGAAACCTTTGAGGAAGATTCTGTTGCCAAGAGTATCAAAGTAAACACTCCCATGTAAAAATTCAACCTATTCAATATAAACGGATTTCAGGAGGTAGAAATCCGGCTTAAAAACATATTGGCACTTCAACAGTGACACAGTGGATCACAGTGACAGTCATCAGAAAAGTTATATTAAAACAAAAAAAAAGCCTGCTTCCAATATGTCGAAATTATAATATTTATAATTTGAGAACATCAAGCAAAACATTTAGATGGTGAGGCAACTTTTATACTTGCACCATATAGAAAAATCACACATGCACAACACAACACAACACCTTCTGAGATCATCTGAGGTATGCAATGCCACCCCAGGAAGAGAGGGGGCACCGTCACAAACTGTGTCGTCTCCTTTTCTTACTGCACAGTAATAAGAAAACAGCAAGTGACGGCATCTGACTCTGCCCCTTCTGTTCAGACCCCTGTAAAACCTGAGTGCCACCAGAAGGAGGTGTCAATTTGTGGACCGAGCAGACTGAAGGATGGAGCTCCTACTGAAGCTGACCCACTGAAGAGAGTAGACTAGTCCAGCCTTGAGAAGGATACCTTTTGTTGATTTTGTGGCTTTAAAAGCTCAACTGATTAAATGGGACGACCTGGCTGGTGCCCCAACGTTTCAGTAGCCAGCTGGTGGTTATTCTGTACAGCTCTGGCTGTGCTCCTCATCTTCTTCCTAATACAAAGGAGCAGGAAGTGGTCCTGCTGCTGGATTGATACCCTTCTACGGCCCTGTTCAGCTCTCCTCGTGTAAAGGCACGTCTTCTGGTATCTCCTCTTGAGACTGTGCTGGGAGACACGGCAAACCTTCCTGTGATGTCACGTATTGATGTGCCATCCCGGAGGTGCTGGACAATCTGTGCAGTTTGAATGGGCTGCAGGTACCGCCTCATGCTACCAGAGGTGACAAGGACACTAGCAAAACTAGAGAAGAATCAGTCAGGAAGGATCAGGAGACAGCAATTGTGTGTGGCCACCATTCCATTTTTGGGGGGTATCTTGCTGTTCCCGTTCAGGTCACCTGTTGTGACTTTCATTTGCACAAAAGCAGGTGATGTTGATTTATAATTGCTTCTGCTTCCTAACTGGACAGACCGATATCCCTGAAGCTTCATTGACTTGGCGTTAAGACTGTCATGATTAAGCATACCCTTCATTTTTTTGAGCAGTATATAATATTATATATATATATATATATATATATATATATATATATATATATATATATATATATATATATATATATATATATATATATATACACACACGGTAATCCCTCCTCCATCGCGGGGGTTGCGTTCCAGAGCCACCCGCGAAATAAGAAAATCCGCGAAGTACAAACCATATGTTTATATGGTTATTTTTATATTGTCATGCTTGGGTCACAGATTTGCGCAGAAACACAGGAGGTTGTAGAGAGACAGGAACGTTATTCAAACACTGCAAACAAACATTTGTCTCTTTTTCAAAAGTTTAAACTGTGCTCCATGACAAGACAGAGATGACAGTTCTGTCTCACAATTAAAAGAATGCAAACATATCTTCCTCTTCAAAGGAGTGCAGAGAATGTCAGAGAGAGAGAGAGAGAGAGAGAGAGAAAAGCAAACAAATCAATAGGACTGTTTGGCTTAAGTATGCGAAGCACCGCGGCACAAAGCTGTTGAAGGCGGCAGCTCACACCCCCTCCGTCAGGAGCAGACAACGAGAGAGAGAGAGCGAGTTTGTTTTTCAAGCAAAAATCAATACGTGCCCTTCGAGCTGACATGCAGCTGCACAAAAGATAGCAACGTGAAGATAATCTTTCAGCATTTTTAGACGAGCGACCATATCGTCTAGGTGTGCGAACAGTCGTCTAGGTGTGCGAACAGCCCCCCTGCTCAATCCCCCTACGTCAGGATCAGAGAAAGTCAGCGCAAGACAAAGAGAAAAGTAAGCTGGGTAGCTTCTCAGCCATCTGCCAATAGCGTCCCTTGTATGAAATAAACTGGGCAAACCAACTGAGGAAGCATGTACCAGAAATTAAAAGACCCATTGTCCGCAGAAACCCGCGAAGCAGCGAAAAATCCGCGATATATATTTAAATATGCTTACATATAAAATCCGCGATGGAGTGAAGCTGCGAAAGGCGAAGCGCGATATAGCGAGGGATTACTGTATACATATTATATATATATATATATATATATATATATATATCCTCTTTAATTAAATCCCTGTGTGCGTCCATGTGCCTGTGTCTACTGGTGAAGTGCGCATGTGCGGGACAGAATTTAATAAAGGACATCATTGCTGGGGAGAGTGCTGATTGGGTACTCGTGGCCGCGCACATAAAATCCGTTGCTGGGAAGATGCCACACATACAATAATCAGCTGCACGCCAGCACAGATTAAAATACTTGCTGGGGAACTACACAGTACTTGCTGGAGAGATGCCACAGCCACACATTACATCAGTTCCTGGGGAGACTCTGCTGATTGCCCACTGTTGTGACAGAACATTAAACACATATTACGGACAAGGCGGAAGTACAGGGAAGGGAGGGATGAGTGGCAGAGTCACCGGCCTCTAGCAGATGCTTCAAAGGCTGCCTGACGCGTCACACAAGACAGAGAGGGCGGGACCTATAAAATAACACGCGGACGATCCAATCGGATTTCGATAAATGAGGGAACACCTAAAACATAAGGCACGAAAAATCCAATCGGGTACTGATACGCGGAGACCAGCTTTCCCAAACAGGTGGGATTAGTATGTGTTGTTGTGCAAGTGTTCACTCTGAGGATGTCAGATTTGCGATTAAGAAGCTTGGCCCGGTAAAGTGTCAGTCGTTGAAGGGGTTTTCCTAAATATATGAATTTTCATGATATTACAATAGGATGACTTTTAAAAGTAGATTTATTTTCGGGCACATAAAATCCATTGCTGGGATGACGCCATACATACAATAATCAGCTCCACGCCAGCACAGATTAAAATACTTGCTGGGTAACTGCACAGTACTTGGTGGAGAGACGCCACAGCAACATAAAATAAAGAGAAGCAGGATAAGAGATCTTCAAACAAACATAACACATCAATAAAAGCCACAGAGGAGAGGATAAATGTAATATTAATTATACTTACTGTATTGTCATATACATTTCGATTTTATTTTTATTATTATTTTACCTTAGGCTTCTTGCAAAAATATTTTTGACAAAAAAAAATTAACACAAGAAACAGAATGAGGTCAAGGTCCCTTGCCATTTAATATAGACTGTTCTAGTGGGCTTAATGTCTAGTATATATATATATATATATATATATATATATATACACACACCGTATATATATATATGCACACAGTGGGTATAGAAAAGAACCCCCCCCCCCCCCTTTGAAATCTCATTATTTCTTGTTTTTGATTTTTTATCATTTTTCTGAACTGTAGCTGTGATTTCTTTCACTTGGATGTTAGACGTGGCATTGAGTAAGTAAAGAAGGAAAAAATGTTGGTTTGTGTGTTTTCATTTAAGGCTGTAAAGCAAAAAAAATGGGAATATTTTGAAGGGGGGGATTCTTTTCTAGACCCACTGTGTGTGTATACTGTGTATATTATATATATATATATATATATATATATATATATATAGTTTATACTGTTTAACTGTCAAATAATGCACACGTGTTTCGCCCTAATTCTGGGCTCATCAGGCGTACACACCCACTGCACCTCCTCTCGGGGATCGAACCTGGGACGTCAGCATCAGAAGCGAAGCCTGTTAACGTTGCGCCACGACGTGTGGTTCATTTATTTGACAGCATGTAGATTGGGGTAATTACATTCATGACATTCATAGTCTGAATCACAATCTGATTGTATGGGTGGTTACCTGGTAGGTAACCACCCATACAATCAGATTGTGATTCAGACTACGAATGCCACGATTATTATATATATATATATATATATATATATATATATATATACACAGACAGTAATCCCTCCTCCATTACGGGGGTTGCGTTCCAGAACCCCCTACGAAAGGTGAAAATCTGCAAAGTAGAAACCATATGTTCATATGGTTCTTTTTATATATTTTAAGCCCTTATAAACTCTCCCACACTATTATAAACATTTCCCGAACAATTATACAGCAATAAACCCTTTGTATTCTCTTAGATATTACGCAAGATTCGTTGAAATTATGTATGTAAACACAGTTTATATACAGTAAAACCTAAAAATTATTTTAAAGATATCGAGCGTCTCCGATATTCCATATGTTACAGCAAATTACAACAGACAGGCCACCAGCAATAAATACGTACAATTCAAGAAAAATTGTATACAGTAAAATGTGTGTACAGTGACACTAAACTATGTACATGTAATAAGTACTGTACGTAGATAATTAATTATGGTTACTCACCAACAATGACACGACGACTTGTCCGATAACGATGAGTTTAATTTTACTGCACAACAAAGGAGAGCGTTACAGCTCTTCTAAAGGATCCTCTTCAGGCGACTGTGTAGCACCGCCGTTGTTCTTCTTCCAGCACTCTTCAATCCAAATCCCTAAAGCAGATTCCATCCAGACTACTGCCTTATCACGTCCACTTGCAACTCGTTTTGCACCCTGGTTAAAGGACACTGTGGCCGTAGATCTTATTAGCTTTTCCTCCTTTTTAAATAAAAAGAATCGTGGACTCATTGATGTCGTAATGGTGTCCTGCAGCGGTGTAGCTGTTCCCTTCCTTCAACATATCCAAAACTTTTACCTTTTCTGCAATCACTTGCATCTTCTGTTGGCGCTTGGACACGGCTCCTGAAGCAGTAGCAGGAGCACGTTAATGCTGAATGAGTGAGATGAGACTTCCTGGTTAATGCAGCACTCCGTCGCTGAGCCAATCAGCACACAGGAACTTAACTGCGTGCTCTGATTGGGTAGCTTCTCAGTCATCCACCAATAGCGTCCCTTGTATGAAATCAACTGGGCAAACCAACTGAGGAAGCATGTACCAGAAGTAAAAAGACCCATTGTCCGCAGAAACCCGCGAAAAATCCGCGTTATATATTTAGATATGCTTACATATAAAATCCGCGATAGATTGAAGCCGCGAAAGTCGAAGTGCGATATAGCGAGGGATTACTGTATATTATATATATATATATATACACACACACACACTGTATATACGCATGCGCATGGCAAATACAAAAAAAGCAAATATGAAGCCCTCTCTGTAGGGCTCAGGGTAGAATTCAGAGTAGTGAACCAGGGTGTAGTCCAAGTGACAACAACAAGCTTTAAACATTTTACTACAACACTGAACACAAACGCTGCTTTACCTGGCAGTCTATTCATGTTGACTCCTTGTGCTGAAAGGCCAATTCCCATGTACCTGTAAGAAATAGAAAGAACATCATCTTAATGGAGTTTAAAAGAAAATCTGCACTGCCAAAATGGCTGCCCACACATTTCTTGATACAAACTTACTTTCTCTTGTATTACTACTCCAACTGGCAGGCATACATTTAGATAAAGCTCCCAAATCTGAGGGTTTCTCCAGCCTAGGATGCATGGATAAAAGGCTGGTAGCATTAACTCCATGCCTTCCCAATTAAATGCAAGTTTAGGACAAATGTGCAGTTTTATTATGGAATAACAATCACCATCCTTGACAGAATTCTGAAACTCTGAGCAGCCTCAACACCAGACCACCTACAGTGCATGTAGCTCATTTGCATGTCAGCTTGGTGTAATCCGTCATCTCGTCTATCCATCAAGCCAGTTAGCTGGGCTGTAAACTCACAAAAGGTGTATAGTATCAGGTTTGCTCTGCTGTAAAGACATTTTTCCAGTGTGGATTTTATCCAAGAATAAAACTGGATTGCAGCATATTTGGAGAAAAAAGTACACGTGCAACGTCACTCCTTACTTAGGAAAAGATCCCAGTCATCCCACAGGAGAGAAAGACTTTCTGAGACTGTGGTCATAAAGCCGTTTCTCCATCCTACATCTCATAATGTCTGTCACCTTACACTTCAAATCGTAACCTCAGATCTTCAAAAGAGGGTCTGCTTAGAATTCCAAGAGCTAAAAACTTACAAGACGTGGTGAGGCGGGCAGCCTTCTGCTGTTATGCACCTCAAAACTGGAATAGCTGAACGACAGAAATTCATCAGGCTAATACAGTGCAGACAATTTAAAAAACTGCTAAACAAACATTATGTTAACTTGGCTTTCTCACAGTTTCATTTTAGTGTAACCCTGATATTCTGTATATACATTTAATTAATTTTTTTAATGGCTCCGATATCCATACTAACCCCTACTTTCTCTGTTGTTCTTTTTCCAGTTTTCTGTGGTGGCCATCTGTGCCACTGCCACCTGATCAGGACATCACTCGGTCCCTACATTGATGGAGTGCAGGCCAGATGTCCACATGACCATCGTCTAATTCTTACATGTGAATCCTGAAAGCCATGAGGACTGATTAAGATCATTGATGTCAGGTAGAATGCTTAGTGGGGGCTGGATAGTCTCGTGGCCTCGGGACCCCTGCAGATTTTGTTTTCCCCCCCCCCCCCCCCATTTTTTTTTTCTGTCCTCCCTGCTGATCAGACCTACCTTTATTCAGTTTAATTAGTATTGCCTAATTTTATTTTTATATTTTTTCTTTAATCTTTCTTCATCTATTAAAGGTCCAACCAATCTGTGGGAGTCAGAATTCTGGCTGGGTTGTAGGGGATCAAATCCTAATTTCTCTCAATGACATGCAAATCAATTTATAACTTTCACTAGTGGGCTTACCACCCCCAGCTTGCTTTGCTCACCAAACCCCCTTAACTGCACTACGCGCCAGCCACTTCGTGCCTCTGCCGCTTGCGTTGTGAAGAGGGGGGCTAAACGCACCCCAAGGAGATGCAGTCGGTCATCCGTAACCCCCTCTTAAACGGTGATACAATGGGAAACCTCCTCTTTGCTCGATCAGCTTCTGGTTTGCTGCTGCTGCCACATCATGTGATCATCATCTTGCACAGTGCTTTGAACATTAAAAAGCCTGTACTGTAGCTGTCCTGCTCTTTGTCTTTTATTTCCGGGCATGGTTAAATCGTTTGGCACAAAGTCTCATTTCGTGGGACGTGAGTTTTTGATATTTTTTAGTTTATAATTTCAAAACGGAATAAGAATCTGAAAACCTTACAATATGACATTAAAGGCTGATAAATTCTGAAAAAAATGATACCAAATATATATGTGTAGGTTTTAAAATACAGTGGTGCCTCAGATTGTGAGCATAATTAATTCCGGAAACGTGCTTGTAATCCAAAGCACTCGTATATCAAAGCGAATTTTCCCATAAGAAATTATGAAAACTCAAGACGATTCATTCTACAACCCAAAAACATTTAATATAAAAACGATTAATACAAGATATAAAGTAAAAATACGTAAAACAAATTAACCTGCACATTACATTTGAAAAGAATCGTAGCTGGTGTGAGGGAGACGAGAGAGGAGGGTTATCGTGTAGGACAACTTTCACTCTAACTAATGGAATCCCTGCTGTCTGTTGGCTCACTGGAATCTTCTTCTTGTTTTGCGACTTTAACAAGGAGCCTCTCCAATGACAGTTGCTTTTGCCTGAAGAGTCACTACACTTGGACACAAACTTAAAAAAAATGCTTTTCACACTGTAAGGTTTCTAAATTCTTTTGGGATTCCCCCCACTAATGGGACGACACTCGGAAGAGCATCCCAAAGCAACTGCAGGCTCCCAGCGCTGTAGCAGTTCACCGCAAAAGCAAATCCAAAAAGATTGCGGTTCAGCTATAACTGCCTACCGTCAATGGGTGATGCAAGGAACATTATAAATGCAAGGACACAGGATTACTTGGCCATCAACCTGCACCAATCCCTGCCTTACTGCTGTGTCTGTGTAAAGGAGAGTGGCAGATCCCGCTACAATAAATAACCATGCTGTTCCCGTTTCAAGCTGAATAAAAGCTAAAGTACTGAGACTCAGCCTCAAGTTTTGGGGTGCAAGACAGGGACTCGCACGTTACAACACACACACACACACACACACACACACGGTCACAATGCTATAGTAAACAGTTTACGCTCGTATGGATGTTGACTATATGAGTGAGGCACGGCGACTGAGACCAAGCATGGGAGATGATTACCTACAATTCCATAGCAAGAGAGAGAGAGAACCACCATTGCTCAGTTGTGACCGCGTGACACTCAGCAGACAAAGCGTATACGTACTACTCGTATTGTCAGACCTCGCTACGTTCATCAAGTTAAAATTTATTAAAATTTAAAAAAAAAAAAATTATTCTTGCAAAACACTCGTAGACTAAGTTACTCACAATCCAACATTTTACTGTAAGCTCGATTTAAAGTGTGACATAAAAACGTCACATAAAATTGTTGCACTTTTAGGCTTAGGATATTATATATATATATATATATATATATATATATATATATATATATATATATATATATATATATATCCATATCCCAAGGGGTATGCGAAAAGATGCATTTCACTGCGTGTTGTCCTGTATAACTATGTATGTGACAAATAAATATATATATGGAAGCGAAGGTCTGTGATACGGTTTATATATTTGTAGCTGGAGATCCACAAAGTGAGAAAATGAATCGCATATTATGAAGTAGTTTTTATTCCTGAGCTTTCAGTTCCTGCCAGGGGCTTTCATCAGAGGATAATGCTTAGACTTACAAGAATCAAAGGGAATATATAGCAAAAATAAGGTGGGGAGAGGGGTAGATTCAGTGTTGGGGGAAAGCAATGTACAAGTAAGATTAAAGGCCAGTACTAAAAGTGCCAGAGAGCTGGCTGAATCTTGAATATTGAATGAAAACGCCTTTAAAAAACATTTGGACATAAACCCAGCATATGCAAACTTAAGAAGAACATGTTCATAATAAATAAAACTTTAAAACCAATACGCCTCCCAACCCCACCTCATTACCTCCCCCCCCCCCCCCAAACACTCAACCTACACCCCAACCTGTCCCCCCACATTATTTTCCTATATATTGCCTTTGATTCTTGTAAGTCTAAGCATTATCTTCTGATGAAGGTTCCTGGCAGGAGCTGAAAGCTCAGGAATAAATGAACCAGACTACGAATGCCATGAATATATATATATACATATTAATATATATATATACATATTAATATATATATATATATATTATTATTTTATATATATATTATATATATATATATATTAAAATATACAAGATGTAATGTGATTTTGATTCTGGATTCTTCTTTGATTCCACCATCACAATGAGACTGTTTATTTCTCTATAAGTACACAGACTTACAAATTCAGCAGGTCATCAGATACTCGTTTCCTCCACCGTACATTCAAGTGCTGCTCTGCCTTTCTTGTATTGTGGTGACCACAAGTGCACACAGGACTCCAGATGTGGTCTCACAAGTGGGTCACACAGTTTGAGCATAACGTCCTTTGACTTATATTCAACAGTTTTTAGGATATAACCTGACACTTTGACCTTTGCCTTAACAGTAGAGTAGTAATTTTTCTACAGCCATTCCCTGACTTACAAAGGTTGGCAGACTTTCCTCTCATTTGAATTGTGTGTACTCTTCTCTTATCTTTCCAATGTTGACAAATGAGGGAAGTTTGGCCTCAGTGCCACCTCATATTTATACCCCAGTGACGCAGGAAGTCATGGATTACCGTTTCAACATTCTCTGATCAACTTAAAAAAACGTCAGATAACAATGGAAAACATGTTTTAGTGACACTTTGTTCATAAGAATTTCCAAGAGTGTCAATAATCGGGGCAGATATGGTCTTGTAAAAGAAAACTATACAATTCTCCAAAGAAATGTATTTCAATCAAAGGTTGGGTTTCTCGTCTTTTTTTCAGTGCAAGTTGCAGGTGATTTTTTTACAATCCATTTTAATTCATCTTTATCAGGGGTGTGGAGGGGCTTATATTACAGTAATAATGTTACCCAACACTTGTATTGCCCATGTGAAAAGGTGATTGCCCCCCCCCCCCCTTATTTCCTCACTCAAACAGCTGACCAAAGTTAACTGGTACTTAAATTCACCTGACAGAACTCAACCAGCCCTGTCAATCTAAACCCCACCATTAGAGTGAAGGAGGTCACCACAAAGTCCCTACGAGAACACTAGACCTTAATCAAAAGAAAATTCAGAAGAAATAATAAGAAGAAAAAACTGAACCTTACCAATCAGTTTAAGGCAGGGATTGCTAACTCCGGCCCTGGAGGACCACCATGGTTGCAGGTTTTCATTCTAACCCTTTCCCTAATGAGTGACCTGTTTTTGCTCCTAATTAACTCCTTTTCCATTAATTTTATTTGACTTGCTCTTGAAGACTCAGACCCCTTAATTGTTTCTTGTTCCTTAATTAGCAGCCAAACAATAATGAGATACAAAATGAGCCAAAACAACTGGCATCCATCATATAATATCTGAAAATAAAGAACGATGAAGGTCTCAGGAATGTTGCTCTGCTCAGGTCCCCAGTGCTCTTAGTAAAGAGAAAATCAACAATTTCGGAAATGTCTGCTATTTCACAAGGAGAGCAGAAACAAGCCGTGGAATTAAAGAGCGAGTTTAATTAACAACAAGAATTGGCACCTCATTAAGCAGCTGGTTGGAGTGAAATTGGTTGGAGTTTGAAGCCCTGACTTAGTTGGTCTTCTGTTGGCTCCCTCACGTCACATTTCATTTCCGTTTGGGTGCCATTTAAGGAAAGAAACAAAGCAATTCAGAGGAATGATGAAGAAACTCAGGGGAACAAATCTTAAAGAAAAAGCAACTCAATTAAAATGAATTCACAAGAAGTTAATTAGCAGCACAAACAGGTTACTCATTAAAAAAAGGGTTAGAATGAAAACCTGCAGCCACGGTGGTCCTACAGGGCTGGACTTGGCGACCCCCGGTTTAAGGGTACAGAGCCATGTCTAAGGCTTTGGGACTCCACTGCACCATAGTATGTGAACCGTTACTTCCCAATGGAGAACGCTTGGAACACAGAGGGGAATCTTCCCAGGAAAGACAGACTGCTAAAATCCCTAAGGACACAGTGACGGCTCACTCAAGAATTCACAAAGGATCCCCAATGATCATCCAAAGAAACGCAAGCCTCTCTAACCTCAGCTCAGGTCAGTGGTTTACGGCTCCTCAAGAAGACAGGGACGCAGGAAAAATGGGAAGGAGGAGAGAAGAGCAAGGCAGAAACCTCTGGTATCCAAACAGTAACACCCCGTGTTCGCTTCTCACTTTTAAAGAAACCCGTGGGTAACTCTCAATGACCTTTGGACCCTTTGGGCAACTATGTCTGACATTCAAATATAAGAACATCAGACCTACAAAGAAACATGGGGGCTCCAGTGCAATGGGGAGGAGATGCTTTACTGTCTAAGAAACTGGAAGATGTTCCATCATTAAAGGAACTGTGAATTCGGCACTGTACCGGAATATTCTTAAGGCGAATGTCTGCTCGTCTTGTGGCCTGAAGCTGAAGCAAAATTGGGTTGTGCAGCAGGACGCCGAGCTAAAACACAAAAGCAAGTCAACAGCTGAATGGCTCAAAGTTTTTGGACTAAATTTGCATCACAATTAAGAGAAATTGTCTACATACAAGGGGGTACCCAAAAATAACCGGAATCAGTACCTGCCACGCAATCTCGACTTGGTTGCAAATTTTGCCGCTAGGTGTAGCACCCTTACGGTATTCTGTAGCAGTCTGCCGAGTGGAGTTGCTCTGTTTTGTTCGTACGACTTTCTGTGTCGGTTTTTCTTGGCGCTTATTAAACGTGTTCTGAGATTTGTGTGATAGGTGATCATAAAGAACAGCGAGTCTGTGTTAAATTTTGTTTTCTCTGTAGTGAAACTGTAGTGATGCTTGAAACTGCTTTTAAAGAGGAAGCTGTCTACGAGTGGTTTTTGCGTTTCAAATGAGGGGACCTATCACTTGAAGACCAATTAAGATCTGGCCGACCTTGCACAATTAGTAATGGCGAAGATCTTGGTAAAGTTCGCAATGCAATTTACGAAGATCGTCGGCAGACTATTGAAGAGATTTCTGAATTGACTTGTGCGTGTCTTGGAGTTCTTGCCACCTTCCCTACTCGCCTGATCTTCTGCTCCGTGTGACTTTTTCTTGTTCCCGCATATGACAAAAAGAACTCAAAGGAAAGCATTTTTGAACGGCGGAGGAAGTCAAAGACAAATCGCCGCAGGCCTTAGACAAACGTTCTTCTTTAGTGGTTCCAAAAATGTTTCCACCAGTGGGAAAACTGTTGGGACGAGTGCATTCATTCACATGGAGAATACTTTGAAGGAGACTAAAGTTTCAGTAAGTAAAAATTATTAAAACAATTTGTTTTTTCAATTCCGGTTATTTTTGGGTACCCCCTCATATTCTTACCAGCACTAGCCTGACTCTTCAATGTCTTCAGTCTCCAGACCACCACACTGTTGTTTGGACCATGGCTCATAATGACAGGTATATTCTGCGTTTGTGCCGAGTTGCGTTTGCTTTCATCGTCCCGTTAACTGTCCGTTATATGTGTGTATTAGTAAATGTTGTCCCCATAAGTGCAAAGGGGAAGGATGATGGTGGGAGACCGCAATCACCAGTTGGATCCACCATTTACATCTGGGTCATTCTGCATTTAAACAAGAGGAGCGTAAGGCAAGGGAGAGGTGAAGAGATAGAGAAAGAATAATTTTACGCACATTTCAACACATTTCCAAACATCGTACCAGTCCATTACTTGCTTCTTCAGGATCCGGATTATTATCATAACAGCCAGCACCGAGAAACCCCGGGGTTTGAACTTTTGCCAACCACTGCTGAGGACACTTAGGCCAGGTTTATACTTCACGCGACGCGACGCATGCTCCAGGGGATGCTCCTGCTATGCAAGCGTTTTACCGTTTATACTTGCACGTGTAATTTACGTAAATCTGGAAGAATCCACTAGATGGCAGTGCGAGATATTATCACAGTGAGAACAGGTTCGGCTTCACTGTGTTGTGAATTGCCTGGAATACCCATTAAATTCCAATGACACCTTACCGTAGTATCTCTGAAAAGGATGTTTAACACTAGAATTACCAAAGCCTATGAAAAAAAAACTCGTAAATCTGGCCCACTTTAAATCCCTTCACAACTCTCCGTCAGCGTCTTTTGTCCTGTGAATGTGTCGATCAAGACAAGCAGCAAGCAGCCTGCTATTCCATTCCCCCGACTGCCACAGAACGTGCACAAAGTTCTCCCAGCTCATGCCTTGATTATCTGGGAGTGAAGTGCTGGAGTTTCAGAGTGGAAATAATAGATTGTTATTTGGAACACATGCATTTCATGTGTGTTCCATTTCCATTTCGTTAAAACAGAAACATTTTTCATATTTTAGTAATAAATGACAAAATGTTGGTATAAACTATATAATGTGTGAAGTCTGAAGTCCAAATATCAAATAAACACTTTCACAAAAGGTTCAAGGACGATATAACAGCTTCCGTGGCGCAGCGGTAAGAATTGCTGACTTGTAATCAAGAGTCCCCCGGTTCGATCCTGACTGCCTCCTATATTTGCTGTTTTGAGTAGTGAGCTGCTCTTATTGTTAATATTATACAGTACACACATACATTTCATTTGCGTCTGTAACAGCCGCTGTACATTTATAGGACTTGTAAAAGTTAGTGGGTTTTTTTTTTTTCCACTTTAATTCTCTCAGTCACGATCATGATACATACTACCGCCCCCCCACCCAGGGATCTGACGCAGTTACTTTTTATCTGAAACTGGGAGTAACTGTAGATGTGAATGGTGTTTTGTGACAATCAAACTGGAAATTCTCTGATTTAGATGGATAAAAGCTGACACACAAACGCTGGAGAATCTGCCTTCTTCATATCTCACCATCACTTGATTTTTTTTTATTCAGTTTTATCGAGTGTTCCTGCTCACGCTGAATTAGTATGCGCCTTATGGTCTATGATGTCAAAGCCACACTGACAAAAAAAACACAGAGACATAGGTATACAATGGAACCTCGGGTCACGACCGTAATTCGTTCCAAAACTCTTGGCGCAACCCAATTTGGTCGTGACCCGAAGTAATTCCCCCCATAGGATTGTATGTAAATACAATTAATCCATTCCGGACCGTACAAGCTGTATGTAAATATATATTTTTTTTAAAGATTTTTAAGCACAAAAATAGTTAATTATGCCATAGAATGCACAGTGTAATAGTAAACTAAATGTTTACTTACTTCTGCTTGGGCTCTCTCGCTCGCTGCACAGGGAGAGACTGAACACGTGCGGAAATCATCGGTGCGTACGAACCGGAAGGGAAACAAACTGGCTTGTTTGTCACCCGAGTGTGTGGTCGTGAACAGATGCAAAAGTTTGGCGAACTTTTTGGTCGTAACCCAATTTGTACGTGGTCCGAGACATTCGTGACCTGAGGTTCCACTGTATATGATATTTGGAATTATTCATTTTATGACCTGTATAGTATATTTCGGAAAACATTGTGGCACTGATGCAACATTATTCATATTATTCATATTCATTCGCATAACATCTTGTGGTTGTAATCCGTGACCGTGTGTTTTTTTTCTTCCTCGATCTTGCCAGTCCCCACCTGTTGCTGTTTCTTTTGTACTCCAGGACATGCAGAGGTATACGCAATCATCAAATTCAAATGTTAACAGTTCACACACACGTAAGGACCGTCCTTCCTACATTTACAACATGTGTACCTGTTGCAATGCGCAAACTTCTCTCTGTGCTTTGGTTTCTATTACACACCTGAAAGAAAGAGACAATATATGTGACATTTTGAAGAAATCATTGTATGACCTGAATAGTACCCTAATTTTAGTAGATAGATCAGAAAACGTCATCGCACTAATGCAATATTCTCTGAAAACGAACGGCGTCAGATTGGGTGTAAATTTATGCTGGTGCTGTTAGTTAGGGTCAGATCCCTTGGGGAGTGTGAACGTGACTGAGAGAATAAAAGTGAAAAAAGCTAACTTTTACAAGTAACATAAATTTATACCCAATCTGTTCGTTTTCAGATAATATTGCATTAGTGCAATGATGTTTTCTGATTGGTACTATTCAGGTCATACAGTGATTTCTTCAAAATGTCACATATATTTTTTTGTCTCTTTTCCCGGTGCTGCATGCGGACATCGTGCACCACAAGGCGTGAGGTTACTCGGTGTGAGCAGGAACACACAGGCAGCCAGTTGCTTGTGCTATAATAAGCTTGACCTGGCAGCGATCAACTCACATGTACTGTGCAAGGCATGTATGGGTCCACTGAGAAAAGAAGAGCGTTCATAGCTCACCTGGCAGAGGAACATTCTTTCCTCTGCATGTCCTGGAGTCTTGTGCAGAATGAGCAAGATCGGGGGGGAGTGGGGGAAACGGTCACTGATTACAAGCACAAAAATGAATATGAATAGTATGAATAATGTTCTACAGTGGGGTGGCGCCCTGCCCGGAGTTTGTTTCCTGCCTTGCGCCCTTTGTTTGCTGGGATTGACTCCAGCAGACTCCCGTGACCCTGTGTTAGGATATAGCGGGTTCGATAATGGACGGATGGATGAATAATGTTGCATCTGTGCCACAATGTTTTCCGAAATGTACTATACAGGTCATAAAATGAATAATTCCAAATATCATACATACTAATGTCTCTGTTTTTTTGTCAGTGTGGCTTTGACATCATGGACCATAAGGCACATGCTAATTCAGCGTAAGCATGAACACTCAATAAAATTGAATAAAAAAAATCAAGTGACAATGAGATACGAAGGCGGCAGATTTGCCAGCGTTTGTGTGTGAGCTTTTATCCATCCAGATCAGAGAATTTCCAGTTTGATTGTCTCAAAACACCACTCACATCTACAGTTATTCCCAGTTTCAGATAAAAAGTAACAGCATCAGATCCCTGGTAGGGGAACGGTAGTATGTATTGTGATCGTGACTGAGGGAATTAAAGTAAAAAAAAAAAGGTAACTTTTACAAGTCCTATAAATGTACAGCGGCTGTTACAGACGCAAATCAAATGTATGTGTTTATTGTATAATATTAACAATAAGAGTAGCTCACTACTCAAAACGGTAAATATACGAGGCAGTCAGGATTGAGCTGGGGGACTCTTGATTATAAGTTAGCAATTCTTACCGCTACGCCACGGAAGCTGTTGCATAATCCTTGAACCTTTTGTGAAGGTGTTTATTTGATCTTTGCACTTCAGGCTTTACACATTACCATATATAGTTTGTCTACATGTTGTCATTTCTTACTAAAATATGAAAAACGGTTCTGTGTTAACACAGAATACTGTAGAAACGGAACACACATGAAATGCATGTGTTCCAAATAACGATCTACTATTTCCATTCTAAAACTCCAGCACTTCACTCCCAGATAATGAAGGCAGGAACAGAGAACTTTGTGGCCGTTCTGCGGCGGTGGGGGGATATAGTAGGCTGCTTGCTGCTTGTCTTGATCTACACATTTATAAGACAAAAGACGCTGACTGAGAAGTGCAAAGGGCTTTAAGGTGGGCCAGATTTACAAGTTCTTCCGTAGACTTTGGTAATTCTAGTGTTAACTCTGCCACCTCCGGCTCTGTCTCCTGTGCCGCCATCTCCAGCCCATATAACATAGCTGGTCTCACTACCGTCCTGAAGACCTTCCCTGTCACTCTTGCTGGTACCCGTCTGTCACAAATCACTCCTGACACTCTTCTCCATGCACTGCATGCTGCCTACACTCTCTTCTTCACTTCTCTTCTTCCATAATCCCCATTATTCTGTACTGTTGATCCCAAGTATTTAAACTCCTCCACCTTTGCCAACTCTACTCCCTCATCCTCACCATTCCACTGACCTTCATTCCTCTCCTCTCCTCTCAAGAGCAGATCTCCACCTCTCCAGGGTCTCCTCAACCTGCTCCCTACTATCACTACAAATCACAATGTCATCAGCAAACAACATAGTCCATGGGGACGCCTGTCTAATTTCGTCTGTCAACCTGTCCATCATCACTGCAAATAAGAAAGGGCTCAGTGCCGATCCCTGATGTAATCCCACCTCCGTCACTCCTACCGCAGACCTCACCACAGTCACACTTCCCTCATAAATATCCTGTACCGCTCTTACGTACTTCTATGCCACTCCCGACTTCCTCATACAATACCACAGCTCCTCTCAGGCACCCTGTCATATGCTTTCTCCAGGTCCACAAAGACGCAATGCAACTCCTTCTGGCCTTCTCTCTATTTCTCCATCAACACCTTCAGAGCAAACATCGCATCTGTGCTGCTCACTAATCATCACCTCACTTCTTAACTGAGCTTCCACTATTCTTTCCCATAACTTCATGCTGTGGCTCATCAATTTTATCCCCCTGGAGTTACTACGGTCTTGCATGTCCCCCTTATTCTTAAATATCGGCACCAGTACACTTCTTCTCCACTCCTCAGGCATCCTCCCACTTTCCAAGATTCCATTAAACAATCTGGTTAAAAACTCCACTGCCATCTCTCCTAAACACCTCCACTCTTCCATAGGCATGTCATCTGGACCAATGGCCTTTCCATTTTTCATCCTCTTCATCACTGCCCTTACTTCCTCCTTGCTAATCCGTTGCACTTCCTGATTCACTATCGCCACATCATCCAACCTCTTCTCTCTCTCATTCTCTTCATTCATCAGCCTCACAAAGTACTCTTTCCATCTGCTCAACACACTCTCCTTGCTTGTGAGTACGTTTCCATCTTTATCCTTTATCACCATAACCTGCAGTACATCTTTCCCAGCTCGATCCCTCTGTGTAGCCCACCGGTCCTTTTCTCCATCCTTAGTGTCCAACCTCTCATACAACTCATCGTACGCCTTTTCTTTAGCCTTCACCATCTCTCTCTTCAACTTGCGCCATATCTCCTTGTACTCTTGTCAATTTTTTCATCTCTCTGATTATCCCACTTCTTCTTTCCCATCCTCATCCTCTGTATACTCTGCTGTATTTCCTCATTCCACCACCAGGTTTCCTTTTCCCCCTTCCTCTTTCCAGATGTCACGCCAAGCACCCTTCTTGCTGTCACCCTTACTACATTTGCTGTAGTTTCCCAGTTGTCTGGTGACTCTTCACTGCCAACCAGTGCTTGTCTCACCTCCTCCCTAAACTCAACCTTGCAGTCTTCCTTTTCCACTTCCACCATTTGATCCTTGGCTCTGCCCTCACTCTCTTCCTATTCTTGATCTCCAACGTCATCCTACAGACCACCATCCTATGCTGCTTAACTATACTTTCCCCTGACATTACTTTGCAGTCTTTAATCTCCTTCAGATTGACTCTTCTGCATAGGATATCATCCACCTGTGTGCATCTTCCTCCACTCTTGTACGTCACCCAATGTTCCTCCCTCTTCTTAGAATATATATTCACCACAGCCATGTCCATTCTTTTTGCAAACTCCACTATCATCTGACCTTCTTCATTCCTCTCCTTGACACCATACCTACCCATCACCTCCTCGTCTCCTCTGTTCCCTTCACGAACATGTCCACTGAAATCCGCTCCAATCGCCATTTTCTGTCCCTTGGGTACACATCACTTCATCCAACTCGCACCAAAAATCTTGTTTCTCATCCATTGCACACCCAACTTGCGGGACCATATGCACTAACAACATTCATCATCACACCTCCAATTTCCAGCTTCATAATCATTACTCTGTCTGACAAGCTTTTCACTTCCAAAACACTCTTGACATACTGTTCCTTCAGAATAACCCCTACCCCATTTCTCCTCCCATCCATACCATGACAGAACAATGTACAAATCTTAATTTAAGACTACAAGATGTCAACAAAAGTTCAGGAGCAATGTCTCCATGACCAAACAGTGAACTTTGTGAGGTGGAATGTCAAAGGTCTCAATCGAGACTTAAAGAGAAAGAAAGTATTCTCTCAACTAACAGGTCTAAATGCTACAATAGTATTTTTACAGGAGACTCACTCACTAACCAAGGATCAGTTTCGGTTGCACAGAGACTGGACAGGCCAAATATTCCACTCTAGCTATACAAAGAAAACTAGAGGTACGGGAATCTTAATATATAGAACAAATTAATTTGTAGTATCAGATGTAGTATCTGATTCTGAGGGGAAATATGTTATTGTCATGGGTACATTTATTTACTTGTAAAGTGAGTTTGATAAATATCTATGCACCCAATGCGGATGATGGAGACTTTATCCAAAACATATTTGCATCCATTCCTAATGTGAACACTCATAAACTTATAATGGCTGGAGACTTTGTGTTTTAAATCCAGACCTGGATAGGTGTCCTGCTGCGGGGGCAATAACATCTAACAATGCAAAAACAATTACGCAGTTTGCAACTGATCACAACTCCTGGAGATTTCTAAACCCAAACTCAAGGGCATATTCCTTCTACTCACCAGTACATCACCGTTACTCAAGAATTGATTATTTCCTTATAGACAACAATTTCTTGCCCTCGATTAAATCTTGCAATTACGACGCTATTGTTATCTCTGACCACGTCCCTCTGATTACGGAGCTCACATCACTACGTGCCACATACTCTACGTAGCTGGTGTCTTAACCCAATTTTTTTTTTTTTTTTTTTAATTTTATTGTAATCATTCCATACAAGTAGATCAATTTTTACAAAAAATAGGATTGAAAACAAATCAACCCCCACCCCTGAGAAAGACAGCATTGCCAACGGAGTAAAACTTAAAGCTAGTAAAAATAAATATATTGATGAGTTTAATAGGCAGATAAAGATAAATGGAGAAGAAAAAGAAATGGGAAGAGAAATCTGCTTTCTCAGTGCTTTAAGAGCTTATTCTAAAATATTATCGATTAGATCCTGGCAGTTTTTGAAAAAGTTCTGCACAGGTCCTCTAAGTGAGAATTTGATTTTTTCCCAATTACTATTTAATATAAAACATCAGTTACCCACTGACTTAAAATAGGAGAGTTAGGATTCTTCCAGTTTAGCAAAATAAGTCTGCGTGCCAATAGTGTAGTAAAGGCCATCACAGTTTGTTTGTCCTTCTCCACTTTAAGCCCCTCTGTGAGCCCACCACACACAGCTGTTAGTGGATTAGGAGGTACTGTGACACCAAGGCCGTCTGAAAGGCAGTTAAAATTTTTTGTCCAGAATGATGTTAATTTGGTGCAGGCCCAAAACATGTGACCCAGTGAGGCTGGAGCTCGATTGGAGAGTTCACAGGTTGGATCTCGCCCTGGAAACATTTTAGACAGTTTTAAGCGAGACAGATGTGCTCAATATATCATTTTGAGTTGAATAATTGTATACTTTGCGCATATGGAGCTCGAATGAATTCCCTGCATTGCTACCTTCCACTCTTTTTCTGATATGCCGAGTGAGAGATCCTTTTCCCATTGTCCTCTGGGATCTTTGAAAGACAGGGACTGTAAAATATTTTTATATACTGCAGAAATGCTGTCCAAGTCCTCGAAACTGAACAATATTTTTTCCAGCATAGAGGAAGGTGGGAGATGAGGAAAATCGGGCAGGTTCTGTTTAACAAAGTTTCTAATTTGAAGATAGTGAAAGAAATGTGTTGCTGGAAAGTTAAATTTGGAATGTAATTGTTCATAGGATGCAAAGATGTTGTCTATATAAAGATCTCTAAGTAATTAAATCCCAAATGTTTTGCAGATATTAAAAACTGTATATGTTAACCCAATTTTATTAGCAGATGAGAACTGCACAGAGTTCATATCCTTGCAAATCGAGACAAATGCATCCTCCGAGGTCTCTGCAGAAAACTCTGGGAAACTCTGAACGCTTTTTTAAGAGGACAGATTATTTCATATCTCTCCCACAAAAATAAATCAGAAACCAAGAAGGTATCAGAATGAAATTATCAGAATAGATCAAGAACACACCAGGTGTCCAAATGAGGCACTTTATAGGAAAAGACAGGCTTTGCATTCAGAACTCAACCTCTTGACAACAAAGGAAACAGAACTCATTTTTAAATCACGACATCATTACTATGAATGTGGACAGAAGGCTAAGAAGATGTTAGCTCAACAAATCCACAAGCAGGAAGTTTGGAGTGCAATACCAGTAATTACCAACACAGACGGAGATAAAATCATTGACCACAAAAATATAATGCACACATTTAGAGACTACTACATATATTCTACTCAGTTAAAGAGGCGTTTTTGGATACATTACAGATACCACAGATAGATACTCTCAGTGCAGAGGAATTTGATAAACCTCTGACACTCTCAGAATTACTAGACGTTATAAACTCACTTCAGAGTGGGAAAACAGCAGGCCCTAATGACTACCCGCTATATAAATGTAATGAATTATTATTATTATTATTACCCTGCTGAATTTTGCAAAAAATTTTCAATTAAGTTAGATCCCATTTTATTAGCAGCATTTATAGAAGGCAGAGGCCATTTTACCTCTAACTTTCCGCCAAGTATCAATTACAGTCTTTCCTAAGAAAAATAAGGACTTATTACAATGTGCATCATATAGACCAATCTCATTTCTGAATAATGACGTTAAGGTACTCTCCAAAGTTCTAGCTTGAAGGATAAAGAAAGTGCTTCCCTTCAGTAATATCACAAGACCAAACTGGATTTATTAAAAGGCAGACACTTAGCTTTCAGTCTTCAACCCCCATTTAATATAATATATTCACTCATAAAGTCTTACACCCCGGAGATATTATCATCTTTGGATGTAGAACAAGCATTCGATATGGTTGAATGGGACTACCTATTCACTACATTGCACAAATTTGGGTTTGGCCCAAACATATGTGCATGGATCAAACTAATATATAGCAGTCCAGAAGCTTCAGTTTCTATTGACCAGAAAACAGGAGACAGAGCTGGAGGTGGCAGAGTTAAAGATGTTAAGATTTGCATTGGGTGTGACAAGGTTGGACAGGATTAGAAATGAGGATATTAGAGGGTCAGCTCAAGTTGGACGGTTTGGAGACAAAATCAGAGAGGCGAGATGGTGTTGGTTTGGACCTGCGCAGAGGAGAGATGCTGGGTATATTGGGAGAAGGATGCTAAGGATAGAGCTGCTAGGTAAGAGGAAGGCCTAAGAGGAGGTTTATGGATGTGGTGAGAGAGGACATGCAGGTGATGGGGGTGACAGAGCAAGATGACGAGGACAGGAAGATATGGAACAAGATGATCCGCTGTGATGACCCCTAACGGTAGCAGCCGAAAGAAGAAGAAGAAGAAGGAATTATGATTAGGAAAGGCATAAACTTGTCTATAGAATGTCCATAAGCTGACATTGTGTATCAGAGCCAAAAACCAAGTCACGAGGTTGAAAGATTGTGCTAAGGCACAGATCTGGCAATAGATACAAAACTGATTCCTGCACCATTGAAGGTTCCCAAAAAGTGGTCTCCATTGTTCTTAAGTGCAATAAGTTTGGAGCAACTACAACTCTTCCAAGAGCAGGCCACCTGGCCAAAACTGAACAATCGGTGATGGGACAGCCTTGGTAAGATAGCTGACCAAGAGAACCACTGCAATCCATTGGCCCCTTGAGCAAAGTTCTTAACCTGAAAATTGCTCCAGGGGTGCTGCACAATGTCTGAGACTTCAAGAGCGAGTCAAATAAAATTAATACAAAACAAGTTAATTAGCAGCAAAAACAGGTCACTCATTAAGAAAAGAGTTAGAATGAAAACCAACAGCCATTGTGGCCCTCCAGGACCAGAGTTTGAAACCACTGCCCTAGATGGTCTCCCATCCAAGTACTGGCCTGGCAGGTGGACGACCTCTCTTCTGAAGTACATGCTGACCGATTCAAAATGAATTCTGTCTGCACAACCGAATGCCAAATTTAGAGTTACGGAACACCTATAATATTAAATAAGTACTTGAAATATTAACTTACCCATCTCTCCCTTTACTGACTATCTTCACTTCAAAATAGTAAATCCCACAGGCTGCTGGGATAGGATGTGTGGCTCGAACTGAAGCAGCATCTTTTGGGGTTTTGCCATGGCCTGAAATAAATAGAAAAGATCCATCAAGACAGAGCTTATCATGATTTCCAACATCACATCCATCTGCTTTCAAACAGATATCACCAAACTCGGAAACGTACACAGTGTTTGATCTTCTATAAACCAAAACGATGAACCAGCAGCACCTCCTAAGAATCCATCAATCATATGTTGAGTCAATAAAATCCATTACTATGTGATTATTCCTGTATGTCTGTCTGGCGTGGGGGCATTTCATCATCCTTCTTAAATCTGGTAAACAAGAGGAGACCATTTAGTCTGTCAACTGTCGATTCCTTAGCTGTGCTTTTCCAATATCTTATTCGCAGACGTTTTGAAAGTTCTAGATAAGAGACTGTCGTTTATCTGAAAGGTCAACAACCCTTTATGTGAAGCAATTCTACTTGCGATTCTCCCTTAATCAACTGTTAACCAAATACTATTTCTGCTTAGATGTCTAGATTATATAGCGCCTTTTCTATCCAGTTTACGCAGCACCTTTTCTATCTTTGTATGTAGCCTGACATATAAGAGGCAGCCATTCAGTCCATTAAGCTCATATGGTTGGCTACCAACTGAATGGCAGTATCTCAGTATCTCGGCCAGGCACCATAGTCAGTCTGGCCCTTCTTATCATTTTGAGCCATGTGACTGAGGCCTCCAGGAATGTGCTGGGGGTGGGATGTGTTAGTCGGTTTAGTAAATACAGAGACACTTGTGAGGTCCTATGCCCCTTCTTGCCCACTCGGGTCTGCCGAAGATCAAAACTCACTCCAGGCTCTTTTCATGAGTAACTTTTAAATAGTGGTAAGAGCATGTCCACCTCCATCTGAAGTTCTGACTCCCCTCAGTGTGCTAAGAGGCACTTGAAGACTCTCTAGCTTGTCCATCTGCTATTAGCTGTCAGGTTTTAATAATCAATTTTGTACCCTTGTCCTGTCACACTTGTTCCTAAAACAGTCCACCTGACTGATGTTTACTCGATTATGCTGACCGCTTTAGTAAGTCACGTTGGATCAAAGTGTCTGCTAAGCAAATAAAAGTAAATGAAGTGCCTGACAAGGATGATGCCAACAGGGATAATGGATGTGACCATCTACGTACTTCATGGCAAGATTCATTTAAACAGACCTAAGAATTTTAATTTCATGTACTGCATATTCATGAGATTTCAAAAAACAAAATGCTGTAATGTCAATTAGTGTATATACAGTCATGTGAAAAAGTTTGGGACCCCCTCTCAGCCTGCATAATAATTGACTCTCCTTTCAACAATAAAGATAACAGTGGTATGTCTTTCATTTCCTAGGAGTACTGCGGTGTTTTCTGAACAAAGATTTTTAGTGACGCAGTATTTAGTTATATGAAATTAAATCAAATGTGAAAAACTGGCTGTGCACAAATGTGGGTCCCCTTGTCATTGTGCTGATTTGAATGCCTGTCACTGCTCAATGCTGATTACTTGGTGTGATGACCTCATTAAGCCTTGAACTTCATAGACAGGTGTGTCCAATCATGAGATATAAAGGTATTTAAGGTGGTCAATCACAAGTTGTGCTTCCTTCCCTTTGACTCTCCTCTGAAGAGTGACAGCATGGGATCATCAAAGCAACTCTCCAAAGATCTGAAAACAAAGATTGTTGAGTCTCCTGGTTTAGGTGAAGGCTACAAAAAGTCATCTCAGAGGTTTAAACTGTCAGTTTCTGTAACTGTAAGGAATGGAATCAGGAAATGGAAGGCCACAGGCACAGTTGCTGTTAAACCCAGCAGGCCAAGAAAAATACAGGAGCAGCATATGAGCAGGATTGTGAGAATGGTGACAGACAACTCACAGATCACCTCCAAAGACCTGCAAGAACATCTTGGTGCAAATGGTGTATCTGTACATTGTTCTACAATTCAGCGCATCTGTATGGCAGGGTGATGAGAAAGAAGCCCTTTCTGCACTCCCGCCACAAACAGAGTCGCTTGTTGTATGCCAAAGCTCATTTAGACAAGCCAGATTCATTTTGGAACAAAGTGCTTTGGACTGATGAGACACAAATGGAGTTATTTGGTCATAACAAAAAGCGCTTTGCATGGCGGAAGAAGAACACTGCATTCCTAGAAAAACAACTGCTAGCTCCTGTCAAATGTGGTGGAGGTTCCATCATGCTGTGGAGCTGTGTGGCCAGTTCAGGGACTGGGGCCCTTGTTAAAGTCGAGGGTCAGATGAATTCAACCCAATATCAACAAATTCTTCAGGATAATGTTCAAGTATCAGTCACAAAGTTGAAGTTACACAGGGGTTGGATATTCCAACAAGACAAAGACCCAAAACACAGCTGGAAATCTACAAAGGCATTCATGCAGAGGGAGAAGTAGAATGTTCTGGAATGGCCGTCACAGTCCCCTGACTTGAAGATCATCGAAAATCTATGGGATGATTTGAAACAGGCTGTCCTGAAAATTGAACTGAACTGGAGAGATTTTGTATGGCCAGAATCCAGCCACTCATCAAAGGCTATAGGAGAACAGCGTCTAGAGGCCAATAGGAGGCTCAACTAAGTACTGATGTCATATCTCTGTTGGGGTGCCCACATTTATGCACCTGTCTAACTTTATGATGCTTATTGCATATTTTCTGTTAATCCATTACATCTTGCCTGAAGAAGGGACCTGAGTTGCCTCGAAAGCTTGCATATTGTAATCTTTTTAGTTAGCAAATAAAAGGTGTCATTTTGCTTGGCTTTTCTCTGTTAATCCAATGAACTTAATGTCACTGCTGAAATACGACTGTGTCCATAAGGCATGTCAGATATTAAAAGGAAGTTGCTACTTTGAAAGCTCAGCCGATGAGAAACAAAACTCCAAAGAATTAAGAGGGGTTCCCAAACTTTTTCATATGACTTTATGTATGTGTGTGTATATATATATATATATATATATATATATTATGTATGTGTATATACATACACACACACACACTCATGTGCCGCCCAAACAGAAGTCAGCGGGTGCCTCCACCTTACCGTTTGATGACAGCACACACGTAAATTAACAATGACTGAACTCTGGTGGTTAGCATAAAGCTACAAACAAGCACTTTGTAAATGAGGGCCACCATGACTTGACAGAAGGTTTTCATTTCTGTACTGTGAACCAAATCACATCCACGGCGAGCTGATGATATTTTCAGCATTTTAATCTTTTCTTTTTTTTTTTTCTCTCTCTTATCATTTTGAAACCAGCAGTTAAAAATAACATCCTTTAGAAGTCTTCAGCCCTCAGCGACCACTTCCTGAGTTCTTTGTCTGCTCCAATAAATGATGGGTGCATGCCTTTATTTCCTTTTTCTCTCATTTTATTCTCTCATTCCCTGTCATCTGAGGCTTTCTTTTCCTTTTTTTTTTTTTTTTTGGCCCCCCAGTGATGGTCTTAGCAGCATCAGATCCCTTCTAAGCCCCTTTCAATGGCTGTATTATGCGTTTCTTCTCTGTCGAAAAGGCTTCAGGTTTAATGGGAAATGATGCGTGTCTATGGCCCGCCATTTAAAAGGGCTACAGTGCAGATCAGGCCCCTGACACTGTACGTCAGACTGGAGGCCATTGTTCTGGTGTGTGGTGTCAGCGCCGCTTTGTTAGCAACGACGGCCCACTGCTAGCAAAATAAAAGATGATGTGATGAAGTCAGTTGCTCTGCTGTCAGGATTTCATCCACTGGGATACAAAACATGACCAACCTGGAAGCATGAAGGAGACCCTTGTGACGTCACACAGGGTCTACATTTTTATTTTTATTTGGATGGAGAAGATTTCCACATCGCAGATCTCTGAATTTCAAACTAAAACGTACCGTTAGGTGTTTACAATACAATTACTTGCAAGCCTCTAGCAGACTCAAATTTCAGTTCGGGGATTATGGGACTCACACCCGTTATTGCTCTTTCAAGACCAACAAAAAACGATACTGCTAGTGCCCTTTTATCCTATTTGGAATTAGTTCAGAAATAAATATATACAGGGTGATCCAAAAAGAAGTAACACATTTCAAATGTTTCTTCTACAAAAGCCCTACAAGATAAAATCAACTTCATTACGACCCAAAAAAGGGGATGCCAAATAGATGTTCTCCACTGTGTTCTAAAAATGATGTCTACATGGTGGTGGCCATCATTAGCGATGCACTCTTCGAGACGATTTCTGAATACTCACATGACTCGTTCGGTCATTTCAAGGGGAATAGCGGCGATTTCGTGGCAAATAAGGTCCTTGAGGGCTTCAAGGTTTTGAGGTCGGTGTGTGTAGACCTTCGACTTGAGATAGAAATCGCACAGAGCGAGATCAGGCAAATGTGAAGGCCACCCGACATCGATATACAGGGAGATCAGCTTCCCCGGAAACATCTCCTACAAAACTTACATGGATCTCCGTGCCATATGAGCTGTTGCTCCAGGAATCTACCACATTCATTTCTTCCAGTTGGGGCCGCGAGCATTTCAATGTAACGTTCTGAAGTGACGGTGACCGTTGCTCCTCCCCCCTCCTCAAAAAAGTAAGGGCCCACAATGCCAAATTCTGCAACGGTGCCCCAAACTGTAACACGTGTGCTCACTGTGCAGCGGTCTCTGATGAAGTACACGAGGGTTGGCTTCAGCCCAGTAGTGAAAGTTTTGTTTATTTACACAACCATTCAAATGGAAATGTGCCTCGTTGCTGAGGTCACATGACGATGGCATCCCGATGAACGGTTTGCAGAATGTCGGCGCACAGCTCTCCCCATCTCACTCAGTGAGTTCCTGCACTGCCAATATTTTGTATGCATGGAAATGAAGGTCCTCATGCGAAATCAAAGACGTGTTGGAAATGCTGACAACAGAAGTGCGCTGAACGTCTAGGAGACTACAAAATGGATGCCCTTACAGCTTCGGGTGTTTTCAGGCATTTGTACAGTACGAGGGCAGCGTGGAGACTTTCTGATCAATGTTGTGTACCCGTCAGTCTAAATTTAGCCACCCACTGAAGAATTGGGACGTCACCGATAGGAGGAATGCTGAAGTGTCTTCGGAAGGCGAGTTGCATATTGATGATGGAGTCGTCGTTTTTGAAGAACCCTTCAACAGCGAATGCACGGTGAGCACCTGACCAAGGAGTGTGGCCTGCTGACTGAAAACTACTCATCATCGCTCATCAAAGGACCCCCTCCACCCCAATCCAATGACCTTGAGAAGTGGGGTACTTCATTCTGGCTCACCCTGTAACCAATCAGCTGTGAGAAGCAATCATTTTAACTTGTGACATCAGACATTTGAACCCGAGTGTTAGAAGAGACACAAGAATAAATCTGCACGCATTCCCCAAGTGTAATGGGCACCGTTACAGTCGTACGTCCAGTATAGTGTTGGATCGTTATTAAAATTTTGAATTTGGTATCGATACCAACCGTTGGCCCCCATTACTGGTAACAAAATGGCTCTGAAGAAACACTCAAAGCTGAAACGTTCCCCAGGCCCATACGCACATTCACCTCACTACTCCGCCGCTCCGTCGTGTGCCTCCCTTGTAAGCTGCACTCCGTACATCGATAAGCGGAGTCTCCTCTATGGACAATCCAACCAAGTTTACATTCATATCCATTCAAAATGGGTGGGGGAAAACTGAATTGAGTCCCCCCTGTTCCTTTAAGGGGTGAACACCTCCCTAGTTGGAATAAGTTCTTTTGTAATTGCGGCGTTTTAAGTAACCGAAAACTATATAGATATGATATTAAAAGGCATACGGCAGTAAAAATCACGTAAGAGAAAATAACTTTGCTTTCTTTACTGACGATTTACGTGGCATTAGAGATGGAGGAAGCCATAGCAAGACAATACTTTTATCAAGGTGGGATCTCGGCGTATACAGTCTTCCATTTGCCGTGGAAGGCTTTTCAGGACGGATGATGATATCACCCATCCGTCCGTCGGATTCACAGTCTTTATATACGGTCTTCTCCACCTGTAGGCCCTTACTTAGGTTCCAAACAAGGGATGGTGAGGATTCCATTTCATCTCTAACAATAAAAATAGTCCAATGCCCATTTTTGTATTTGTACCTTCTCTCTTCAAATGCTTGCCTAGCAGTTCTAAATGCTGAGAGCCCCTGTGTGCTAACGCTGACCTGGCCCGTACATGTGAGTGGATTTCTAAAATAATTTTTGTACTGAGCACAGTGACTATTAAACTTATATTCTTATTACACCCTCCCTCCGGCGCTGGATTTTTGATCACAGTTATAAAACGACAGAGAACCAAGTGTTTGAAAATTACCATTTACTTTTATTCTGTTTCCCCCTGCGTGCAGGCCACACTACATCATGGCTTCGAACCCATTAACCAAAAGCAGTGAATGGAGGGCAGTGCTGCTATGCCACAGAGAGGATGTGCAGTGTTGCTCATAATGGCACTCCGTTTTGTTGTCATTCTCTCCTCCTCTTCAACCTCCAGGGGGTTCCAGAGTCTGTCCCATAACTGACCCTACCCCTTTTAATTAGCCGGTCGATTTGGTGGTCCTCTCCTGAAGTGATGCTACCAGCCCAGCACACCACACTGGCTATCATATGAAGGATGGCACTACCCACGTTAAAGGAAGAAGAGTCTGCGCTGCCTTTTCTTCTACAGGGCCTCTGTGTTCCGAGCAGGGCTGTGGAGTCAGAGACCATTTTGGGTACCTGGAGTCGGGGTCGGTAAAAATGTACTGACTCCAACTGCTAATAAATTTAAATTGTAATGAAAAAATAATACATCAAGTTCAAATGTCCCATTTCACAAACAATAGTCCTAATGAAGTACTTGTTTGTTTTTTTGTTAGTTGTAATTTGTTAGTTTTCACACACCCCTTTGGGATCAGAGCACAGGGTCAGCCATTGTGCAGCGCCCCTGGAGCAATTGAAGGTTAAGGGTCTTGGCTCAAGGGCCCAGCAGAGTAGCATCTCTTTTGGCAGTGACGGGGATTCGAACCAGCAACCTTCTGGATACCAGCGCATATCCTTAGCCTCAGAGCCACCCCTATCTGATGTAAGAATAAAGCCCAGTGCATAGTTGTGTTACTATTAGTGTGAAGTTCAGCCGAGTGATTATACAACCTGACATTCACATACTGTAATCTGGATTATGGTACATTACAGAAAGTGTTTTCATTGTATTTCAAATTTATTGTGTTTAACAAGTGTAATGATGTAGGTGGAGGTGTCAGCTATGGCCTGATGTGTGTTCAGGGGTTCAAACTGGCCAATATGGTAGAGAGTCAGTGTCCAGTAGCCAGTAGTTCTGTGGTAAAATGACGTGTCCATTGCCTTCCTTCAATCAACATGGAAAATACAGTAGCATATTAAATACAGAGGAGTTGGAGTCGAAGGATTTATCTACCGACTCCACAGCCCTGGCATCGACACCAGTCCATCCGGTCAATGATGTTGCAAAACCCAAGTACTTGTAGGAGTGGACCACCTCTACATCCCCTCCTTGAACAGAGGCTCTTTAATAATAAGTTTTATTTATGTAGCGCCTTTCATACACTCACGGACACTTTACAATTCAACAAAACACATTAACAAGACAGTAGAAGTTACATACAAGAAAACGAATAATACGAGATGTGTATTTAACAGGAGTTTGAAATGAACAATAGATTTTTCCTCACAAAGACTCAGAGGAACAGCATTTCAAATCTTAGGGGCCAACACACTGACGGCTCTGCCACCCATTGGGTGCGGTGAAAGTCAATGTTTTTGTGGATGTTAAGATGCAGAGAATTCTCAAAGTCCCCCCCGGACTCCTCTCCTTATCAATGCCCTCAATAAGTGGAGAATCATCCAAGAAATCTGCAAGGAAATCATTACATTCCTTATGAACACCCCAAACTGGACAGCAAACGTTAATTCGTTTTTACCGTTTCTAGTATTGATTTAGTATCAACTTTCAAGAGGATTTATTTTTCAGTTACTAAGCAGCAACATCAATCGCACGGTAAGATAAACCAGGTAGCCATGGTGAAATCATATCATTCTTTATAACTCCTATTACTTAATCTCCCTGTTTGTCGTTACATCGGAAGGCCGGGTTGTTTGATATCTCAAGTGACTCGTGGATGAAAAGGGATGCGGTGTCTCGGAAGACAAAAGCTGTTAAGTTTCACCGAGGACAACTAAAGCTATAAAACCAAACAGGGCCGCACCAGGAAGCAAGGAGTAAATTAGAGAGGGCAATCCATCAGTGTAACGTGGCAAAGTCCACGATTAGCAGGACGGGCGACTGCAGCAATTTAAATATTTCATGTCAATTTCAAATACTTGAGCCTCATTACAAACTAAAATACATTTTCAAATTCAGAGATGAAAAGGGCAACTTTGAAAATAAATAAATGAAGGCTTACAAAGCCTTGGTGTGGCACCAATGCAGATGCCCGGTTGCTCTGTGAATTGTGAATTTCCCCTTGGGATTAATAAAGTATCTATCTATCTATCTATCTATCTATCTATCTATCTATCTCTCTCTCTCTCTGATGCAGCTCTGCTATTTCCTTTCATTTCCATTCTCTCTCAGCAGGTCTTCTTTTCTTTGTCTTTCTATTGTTCTTACTGGAGTTCACGATTTCTGCCACTCTGTCTGTCTTTACAGTCTAATTCTGCACACTGAGCTGTGATAAGCAGGGCTGTGGAGTCGGAAACAATTTTGGGTACCTGGAATCGGGGTCGGCAAAAATTACAATTTAAATTTATTAGTAGTCTGTACATGTAAAAAAAATACAGCAAGTTTAAATGTCCCATTTCACAAACAATAGTCGTAATTAAGTAATTCTCTGATATAAGAATAAAGCCCAGTGCATAGTTGTGGTACTACTAGTGTGAAGTCCAGCTGAGCTGTTATACAACCTGGCATTCACATACTGTAATCCCTCGCTATATCGCACTTCGACTTTTGTGGCTTCACTCTATCGCGGATTTTATATGTAAGCATATCTTAATACATAATTCGCCAGCCTCCTCACTCACTCACTCACGTCCGTCCGAAGCCGAATGCGCAGTTGCCTTCTGCGCAGCTGCCCGAAAAACCTTACGAGACCGACATCGCAGCAGGCGGCAGATTTACGGCTGCGAAAATTCAAAGAGAAAGGCGACTTCGACTGACATCCAACCCCAACATCATGGCAGGCGGCGGATTTGCGGCCGCAAAAATTCAAAGGCGAAAGGCGACTTCGATTAAAGCTCTAGAGGCCTGAAAGGCGATTTTGACTACAGCTCGAGGCCTAATTACGCATTCTGATTCAATTATGCATTCATTCAATACACCTATATCAGGTTTGTGGTGCTTATACTTATTACTATTGCACTCGTGCCCGTTTCATCTTACATTGTTGAAAAGGGCTCTTTGTCTAGTCTAAATATATAACTTGCGGATTTCTGTGGACAATGGGTCATTTTATTTCTGGTACATGCTTTCTCAGTTGGTTTGCCCAGTTGATTTCATACAAGGGATGCTATTGGTGGATGGCTGAGAAGCTACCCAATCAGAGTGCACGGTTAAGTTCCTGGGTGCTGACTGGCTCAGCGACGGAGCGCCAAATTCGATTATGCTTTGCGTTAACCAGGAAGTCTCGTCTCACTCATTCAGCATCAACGTGTTTCGCTGTGTAAAGAGTTAACTTTTGTGCTCTTTTGTCTTTATTATTATTATTATTATTACACACAAAGATAATTCTTTGCATTTATATAGCACTTTTCTCACTACTCAAAGCAAGCCCTTCGTTACAGCTCCAAAATGATCTGTTCCTGCTACTGCTTCAGGGGCCGTGCCCAAAGCGCTAGATGCTAACGATTGCCGAAAAGGTAAAAGTTTTGGATATGTTGAAGGAAGGGAACAGCTACACCGCTGTAGGACGCCATTACGGCATCAATGAGTCCACGATTCTTTTTATTTAAAAAGGAGGAAAAGAATATAAGATCTACGGCCGCAGTGTCCTTTAACCAGGGAATGAAACGAGTTGTAAGTGGATGTAATAAGGCGGTAGTCTGGATGGAATCTGCTTTAGGGATTTGGATTGAAGACTGCAGGAAGAAGAACAACGGCGGTGCTACACAGTCGCCTGAAGAGGCTCCTTTAGAAGAGCTGTAACGCTCTCCTTTGTTGTGCAGTAAAATTAAACTCATTGTTATTGGACAAGTCGTCGTGTCATTGTTGGTGAGTAACATAATTCATTTTCTACAAACAGTACTTAGTACATGTACGTACGTTTAGTGTCACTGTACACACATTTTACTGTATACAATTTTTCTTGCATTGTACGTATTTATTGCTGGTGGCCTGTCTATCGTAATGGCTGTAACATATGTGATATCGGAGCAGCATACGCACAAACAACAGTTAGGACCCGTCTCCCCACCCGAAGGCGGAGGGAGGCTACCCTCTCATCCGGCGGGGTAAACCCCAATGAACAGGCTCCAAGTAAGTATGCCCACACCCGCTCTGCACCTCTCACTGGGGGCAACTCCAGAGTGGTACAGAGTCCAGCCCCTCTCAAGGAGATTGGTTCCAGAGTCCAAGCTGTGCGTCGAGGTGAGCCTGACTATATCTAGCTGGAACCTCTCGACCTCGTGCACTAGCTCAGGCTCCTTCCCCTTCAGAGAGGTGACATTCCACGTCCCAAGAGCCAGCTTCTGTAGCCGAGGATCGGACCGCCAAGGTCCCCGCCTTCAGCCACCACCCAACTCACACTGCACCCGACCTCCTTGGCCCCTCCCATAGGTGGTGAGCCCATTGGAAATTTGCTCCAACCCAATTGCTTAATAAGAAGCTCTTATTGCTCAAGTAACACTTCTGCTTCACTTTAGTTGTCTCACTCGTTAAGATTTTGAACCCTTATTGCTTAGTTTAGTCTTAAACAGCCGTATTCTTGGTTTTTAATTGCTCCTAATTATCAATAACATGCAAATGACAAGAGAGAGCAGCATTTCTCCATTTAGCTTGTTACCATTTACACCCGTGTGTATTTATCATGTGCTATTGGGTTTAATTAAATACTTGGAAGGAAAGTCAAGAGAAAAAAGTGAATGTCTGAGAATCACTCCTCCATTTTAGTCTTCAGATCATTTGGATGATATCCTTAGAAAGGGAAAGACAATCGAGGATATGAGAATGAGCTGACATGGCAGAGTTAAAGCACAAGCAAGCCATGGAATTAAATTATTGGGTAGAATTCAGTCAGATGAGGTGGCTCGGGCATTTGATCAGGATGCCTCCTGGTCGCCTCCCTGGCGCACGTCTAACCGGGAGGAGGCCCAGGGGAAGACCCGGGACACGCTGGAGGGACTGTGTCTCCCGGCTGGCCTGGGAACGCCTCGGAATTCCCCCGGAAGAGCTAATAGAAGTGGCCAGGGAGAGGGAAGTCTGGGCATTTCTGCTCAAGCTGCTGCCCCCGCGGCCCGATCTTGGATAAGCGGAAGAGAATGGATAGATGGGGTTGGGTTAGAACAAAAACAATGCAACGCACTTTATTACTATAAATATTCGTGGTGCACCATCTGTTGGAATGACAAGTATAATGCATATGTCTCTGTTATATGCCATTTGATATGGGATTCAAAAAATCAGTGCTAATGTTTGCATTTGTCATTCCAACAGATAGTGCATCACAAACATTAGCACTGCTTTTACAAATCCCATATCAAATGACATACAACAGAGCCATACGTTTTGCATTTGTCATTCCAACAGATGGTGCATCACAAAGTGTATGGCTCTGTTGTATGCCATTTGATATGGGATTTGTAAAAGCAGTGCTAATGTTTGTGATGTGCTATTTGTTGGAATGACAAATGCAATGCAGGAGTATCTGGTAGGTGCTATTTCATATGGGATTCATTAAAGCAGTTCTAATGTTTGTGATGCACCATCTGTTTGAATGACAAATGCAACACTCTTTATTACTACAAATATTTGTGGAATGACAAGTACAATGCATATGTCTCCGGTATATGCCATTTGATATGGGATTCAAAAAATCATTACTAATGTTTGTGATGAAATCAGTGCTAATGTTTGTGATGCACCATCTGTTGAAATGATAAATGCAAAGTGTATGGCTCTGTTGTATGCCATTTGATATGGGATTTGTAAAAGCAGTGTGATTGAGGACCCCTGCGGTAGAGAGATTCATTATGGTAGGATGATTAGTAAAATTATATATCACAATATTAAAAAATTATCAAGGTACAGACCTAAAAATGTAAAAATCACTAAGATGTAGTCCTTCTGATGCAATTTATTTAAATACATTTGTTAAACTTGACATCAAGCAAGATTTACTTTTAGTCATGTAAACTGCAATTAAACAAATGAAACTGAAAACAGATGTGCCAATAATAAATGCTGTTTTAGAATGAAACCTGTCTGGCAGCAGTGCACAAAACTGTCTACAATACAACACGCCCACAATGTGCCACCCTGCTGGGAATGTTTTCATGCAACTCGGAATACAAAATTCCAGGAGTGCGGCACAATGGCTGACCCTGTGCTCTGACCTCCGAGGTCACGTGAAAAGACTCATTTCCCCTCAAGGATTAATAAAGTACACCAAATTAAATCAAAATATCCATAGCCGCGGTCAAAGTGCAGCAAATGTGTGAGGGCAAGAAAAGCGCTCAGTACAAGAAGTACGCGGACAGCACCAATTGTCACCTCAGTCATGGCCAAGTGCCACATTCCCATCAGTTCTTATACCAAACACTTTTGCCAGTGTCTCCTGAAATGGAAGATCCGACTCCCCTTATAGTTAACTGGTCAAGAGTCCTGTCTTCAATTCAAGAGCTCAGAATTAAGAGGAAGTCCTTCCAGTTTATGATGTACACCAATGCTTCTGTCTCCAGTTATCAATAATTTAGCATGCTGTGATCAAATGAGCGGACAACTGATGTGTGCATTACGTGAGACGAGTAACGGGAGGCTTCCATCCCCGCTGGTTGTCTATTATATCATTTATAGTTGTACAGCATTGAACTTCATTGGCTTGTATTACATAACCATTTTTCAAATTAATTATTCATCAAAATATGACATTACATTTTTTATTGGTTTGTCATTACAAAACACATGGTGTAAGTAGCATATAAGAAAAATATGTGCTCTTCACCTTATTGCCAGTCTCCTTCAACGGCAACCTTTCAGCCCTAGTGAGGGGCTTTTGCTGCTTTCGCAGGGTGTTCTGGGTATTCAGCTTACTAGATTTCAAGATTAAGCCGAACACTCTCTCTCTCTCTCTATTATAAAATGTAATAGTTTACATTATGAAATATATCATACGTTTATATTACTTATAAAGCCTGATGGAAGCAGCCCAACTATATATACTCCAAACAGGTTTATTAAGGCCAATACGGATTTCTGAATTCATGTTACTGCGTCTGACAATTCGATACCAATGTTTTTTTCTTTTCTTAATTCCATCATAAAACTTTTCACACTAAGCACCTGCAGTTGTATAGAAGCCTTATGTGCTACATTAAAGAGTCAGCTTTGGCATTTTTAAAATTAAACTATAGACCACAGGTGTTAACTGTTTATTTTTTATTAATAAAATGAAATCCTGTAGTCCTTATTGTTTAGTGACCATAAAAATACCAAAAATTCTTTAAAATTAATAAAATATGAACAAAACTATTTATCCATAATACATATAACCTAAAAGAAAATAAAATCTCATAATTATAAGCAGTCATATTGTTTAATTTATTCTATAATGAATCTATCAGAAACAAAGTTTATTAAAAACAATAGTTTTCACCATTCCTCTAACAAAACCATAGGTAGGTAGGTAGGTAGATAGGTAGATAGATGTGAAAGGCACTATATCATAGATAGATAGATAGATAGATAGATAGATAGATAGATAGATAGATAGATAGATAGATAGATAGATAGATAGATAGATAGATAGATAGATAGATAGATAGATAGATAGATAGATAGATAGATATGAAAGGCACTATACAATAGAGATAGACAGATAGATAGATAGATAGATAGATAGATAGATAGATAGATAGAAGGCACTATATAATAGATAGATAGATAGATAGATAGATAGATAGATAGATAGATAGATAGATAGATAGATAGATAGATAGATAGATAGATATGAAAGGCACTATATCATAGATAGATAGATAGATAGATAGATAGATAGATAGATAGATAGATAGATAGATAGATGTGAAAGGCACTATATCATAGATAGATAGATAGATAGATAGATAGATAGATAGATAGATAGATAGATAGATAGATAGATAGATAGATAGATAGATAGATAGATAGATAGATATATGAAAGGCACTATATCATAGATAGATAGATAGATAGATAGATAGATAGATAGATAGATAGATAGATAGATAGATAGATAGATAGATAGATAGATAGATAGATATGAAAGGCACTATATCATAGATAGATAGATAGATAGATAGATAGATAGATAGATAGATAGATAGATAGATAGATAGATAGATAGATAGATAGATAGATAGATAGATAGATAGATAGATAGATAGATAGATAGATATGCAGTGGGTTGGCGCCCTGCCCAGGGTTTGTTTCCTGCCTTGTGCCGGGCTGGGATTGACTCCAGCAGACCCCCCGTGACCCTGTATTTATGATATAGTGGTTTGCATAATTAATGGATAGATGGATAGATACAGATAGATGTGAAAGGCGCTATATAATACATAGAGGGAATGCAAGGCACTATATAATAGATATCTTTCTGTCTGTCTATTACAAAAAAAAAATCTCTAGGCAGTAGTCTCATCTCAGGTCCCACCCTCCTCTCCATCATTTCCGATTCATGGCCCATGCCTGCGGTCCTCTCACCTCTCATTGGTGTGAATGCTTTTGTCAGACGCAGTTCCTGTGCTCGCAGCTCTTATAAACTTTTACATTTTCCTCACTTTAAGTTCCCAATTAAAGAAGACATTATGTCCAAATCTTACTGAACAATTTCATCCTGAAGGGTTATCAACAGAAGAAATGAGTACACAGGCAATCCTAGCACTGAGAAATGATAAAGTCAAACAAATTAATGCGAAAATTGTCGATCGGTTCATGTCAAATTGGTTAAATGCGTATCAATAGACTCTGCTGAAACAGCTGGTGGTGATGGTGCGGAAGATGAAAACATCAACTTACAATATTAGGAAGAATATCTACAACCGTTAACCGTCTAGTCTCCCACCGGCTGAATTAGCGTTGAAAGAAGGGCGTATCGTAATGTTATTGCGTCATTTATGTCTGAGTGATGGGCTATGCAATGGGATGAGATTAATTGTTTTGAAAATTGGTCGAACAGTTCTGACAAGAAAGGTAATGTAGTTCATCTTCAGGGGATAACATTAGACACCAAAGGAGATCTTGATATGCCATTTGTATTAAAACATTGACAGTTTCCTGTTAGAATAGCTTTTGCTATGACAACAAATCACAGGGACAAACATTTGAAAAAGTTGTTTAATTTATTAGAGAGAAAAAAAAACGAAATGCAATCACGTTGCTTTGTGACGATGTAACTCCAAACACGGAATCAAAATTCAATGTGATTTTGACGAAAAGTTAATTCCAAATATTGTTTTTACTAAAGGTTTACAGTAAAAGTGTAAGTTTAAAAAAAGAATTTGTGTGCTAATTTCAAAGCCAAACAGAACAAAAATGTTTAACGCAATGAATATCTGTAATGCAACATGAAACAATTTTCTTTCAATTTATTACGTTTTACTATTTTTTTACTACGGTTAATTACTTGCTGTAATGTAAAATAGTTAGTTCAATTATGCATATGTAACAATTCCCATGAAAATAACAATCTGTTTAAATTGGACATCCGCATCCTCATACGCGAGCGACAGAACTGCAAAGAGGCTAGCGGGTAGCGCAGGCAGGGGGCTGCAAGCAGGGGGCAAAGACACCAGTAGATAGATATAGATATATAGAGTATGTATGTGTGTGTGTATCATATTATATATATCTATATATCTATATCTATATCTATATCTATATATCTATATATCTATATCTATATCTATATATATATATGATCTGCTCCTCACAAACTGAGGGCACCGTGGCGGATGTTAGCAGATTGCTGGCCAACCACAAGCGTTACCTGGTAGGTAACCACCCATACATTCAGATTGTGACACAGACTACGAATGCCGTGAATATATATCTATATATATCTATATATATCTATATCAATATCTATATATATATATCTATATATATAATTCACTAAGCCAGGAAACAAGTAGCCGACCATGGAAAGCACGCCGGAAGGGGCGTGGATTCACTAAACCGCCGACAAGTAAGACGCCAATGGCGCACGCAGGAAGGAGCCACGCCCACCAACTCTTAGACCATTGGATACGACGAAAAAAATCACAGTCACTCCCACCAACTCGGACGCGACGCCTCGAAAAACATGCCGTCATTTCTGTTTGTCTGTGCCACATTCCACTTGCAGCTCTGAGCTACGTTGACTTTTCATTAGTCAACCTCAGTGGAATCTTGGTTCACACAGAGGCAGCGCGAGAGAGAGCCGCGCGCGCGCACACACACACAGAGGCAACGCCAGAGAGAAACAGAGGCATACACAGACGGGCACACACACACAGAGGCAGCGCGAGAGCCGCGCGCACACACACACACATACCACAGGATCACCTGTGACATTGCCTTCACATTGTTTTCCTTTTATTTATAATCCTGTTGAGCAGATCAGACACCCAGGCAAACAACACTAAATAATCAATAGCTCCAACTACTTTGCCCGCCCCCACTCCTCACCTGAGTCGGTTTCGTCTCTGTTCAACAGTGTTTGCCAAACTCGGTCCTGGTGAACCCCTGTGGCTGCAGGGTTTTGTTCCAACCAGATTCCTAATCATTAATGCCGGTGAAACTCATCCGGGATAAGTCGGTTTTTCAAACGCAGCCGTGTAGCAGATTAGTCTAGCAAGATGTAATAATCCCAGATGAATGCGCGCCCTCGCACTGAGTGAAAAGCCAATATATATTGAGTCTACAAAACATGATCACCAAGTCTTTGATAAAAGAACGGGCGCATTTTTTTCACACAAGCTGAGTGGGTGGGTGTTAGTTAGTTAATTAGCAACTCGAAGGATTAAAAAACATTGAAAAAGCGGCGCGGATTGGTTTGCAGCGTGTAAAACAGTTTGTTTCTCGCGTATAATTTGCTATCCACACAGGGACAAACCGGGAAGTGAACCCACAATCTTCCACAATGCACCAGGCCACATGTTCATTTTTTCCCCTGTGCTTAAAAGACATTAAAAAACTGTTTCTCAACTGTGACTCCCAAACAACTCAGTACGCGAAAAGCGGCCAGAATCGCAAACAGTGATGGGCCGTTCTATACTAAGGTTTCGACACTGTGTTTTTAATACTTGATCGAATAATGACATCTGTGATTTAAGGATTTCACCTTTTCTTTCTCAAATGTCCTTACCTCTATCATGGCAAAGTACAGGGATAAACCTTTATTTTCTGTCTACTCAGTTTTAATTAAGACAGACCAAACAAAACATTTAAGGCTATTAAATGTGATCTCAAGAAAAGATCAGGGTTAATTATAATACTAATAACAAGAGCGATTATAATGATACAGTACAAAAGTAAATACTAATTGAAAGAGCCGGGAATGCATGAGGTGAGGCGTCTTATTTTGTTTAACTCTTGCTATCGTACAGTGCATTCTGCCTGTCGGCATTAGTTATATTTATATTTTTTAGACATCAGACACTAGAAGCTGCTGACGAACCCTTCTCTTCGTTGTCAGTCTGTAGCTACGAAAAAATAAAAGCAATACGACTTTTAACAGACGTCATTGAAGTGTATCATAACTTTCTGTAACGTTAATAAAAATGGCCAGGAGGAGTCACGAGAGAGGCGAGTGTCAAATGCTTCGAAGCTTCGATACGATTTCCGACACAATTGCTTCAAACATGTTGATGCTTCGCGAGGCTTCACCCCGCCCATCAACGTCCTTCCCCTCTCCTCCGGATTTTTCAAATGTTAATTTTTTCCCTGTGCTTAAAAATCATTAAAAAAGCGGCCTGATTATGCGGCGTATGGTTGGCTAGTATATATATATATATATATACATACACACACACACACACACACGCGTGCGCGCGCATACATATATACTCACACATATTCCCGTTATACAATATATCAGTCCCTCTCCAAGCTCTTATAGAATTTTAATCAATTTCTGTGTTTTAACTCATATTAATACCAGTAGTTTGATGGGGAACCTCTTTTAATTCTTTTTCTCCTTTCATATCAATACTGATTTTACGATCGCATTGATCATGTTGTATTAATAAATATTTTCCAATTGCTAATAATTGGAAACGACTATTGGGTAAACTTTCAAAAACGTTATATTTAAGAAAACTGCACAACAATTGGCCAGAGACCCTCCGCCACGACCTCACATTCAGTCAAACTGCAGTTTGCGGTTCATGAAAGCCACTGGGCCCCCACAGGCCTCTTTGTGCTCCGTTTTTAACTCTTTTACAAAGTGCCGTGAAAACGCGTGGATTTAATGGAGTGTACTGACGGGCAGAACTGCATTCTAGTATTGCTATGACTTTTGAATTCTTCTTCTTCTTTTGGCTGCTCCTGTTAGGGGTCACCACAGCAGATCATCTTTTTCCATATCTTATGACTTTTGAATATGACTCACTGTTACCAAACGTTGAAATGTAATGACCGACTCTTGGATGAAGTAAATAAAAAGCTGAAATGCTCCAACTTTCCTATCAGTGAACCTCATCACTTACGCCACTTCGTCATTGTCTAACCTGTTTACATTTAGTTTTACTGTTCACATTCCTTTGTGTCCCACATCATTCTTTATAATTACTGTTTCTTGCCCGTTGCTGTTTGTGTAGCTGCCCTCATATTAGCTGATGATGTGACAGACGCCATGTTACTTCTGCAGAGGAGGGTTACAGTGAAGTCGTCTCTGAACTTTACCCTAAAAACTAAACAAAAGCCCCTTCACGAGAAAGAAACAATGAAAACAGCTTTGTTTAAGAATTACAGGTCACAATGCAGCTCTCTGTGTCACAGTACGGCTACGAAGGACTCCGTTGTGATTTCTGACTCATTTCTGATTATTTGTGTCTGACCAGCCAAGTTCATTTGTCAATAAAATGTGTCCAGACGTACAGTGGATTCATAAAGCATTGAGACCACTTCTCTTTTCTGCACACTTTACTTTTTTGTACATTTAATTTAAAATGGATACATTTGCCATTTTTGTCCTGCAATTTGCACTCAATAAATAAATAAATAAATAAATAAATAAATAAAATACAAGAGCTAGAAGATGCTGCGATTTTCATAGTAACAAGGGTGGACAGGATTAGGAGTTGAGCACATTAGAGGGTCCACAAGGGTACGACAGAGTGGTGACCAAGTGACAGAGGTGAGACTGAGATGGTTTGGGCGCATGAAGAGGAGAACTGAGGGGGACATCGGGAAAAGAATGTGGAGAATGGGACCGCCAGGCGAGAGGAAAAGAGGAGATTTCTAGATGTGGTGGTGTGGGGTTGGACATGACGGCAGTCGGTGTGGCAGAGGATGACGTGAAAGACGGAGAGAAACGGATGATCTGCTGTGGTGACCTCTAAATGGGAGCAGCCAGAAGAAGAAAAAGGAAGACTCTGCACTCAATAATTTCTAATGACAAAGTGACAACATGGTTTGAATAAAAGGTCTGCAAATGTACTAAAAAAATCAAAAACTGAAATCGTTTATTGCTAGAAGTATTCAGACCCTTTGCCTTGGGACTCCAAATTGTGCTCAGGTGCCTCCTTATCTGCTTTCATTCTGCAACCTCAAGATCAGGGGGTCCCCAACTCTGGTCCTGGAGGGCCGCAGAGGCTGCAGGTTTTCATTCCAACCCTTTTCTTAATCAGTGACCCGTTTTTGCTGTTAATTAACTCCTTTTCCTTTCATTTCAATGGACTTGTTTTTAAGATTTGTTCCTCTGAATTAATTCAGTTCTATTCAATAAGGGCGCGCACAAAAAGGCGAGCTTCAAAAGGGCGACCTCAATTGGGCACAGCGAATAAAGGCAAACGCAACAAAATTATTACAGAAAATTTATCAGATAAAGGCAATGATTGAACGTATAAAAAGGTGAAAGCAAGAATATTAAAACATTCGCTCAATTGAGGTCGCCCTTTTGAAACTCGCCTTTTTGTGCGCGCCCTTATTGAAGGATACCAATTACTTCATCTCTTTCCTTAAACAGAAATGAAATGTGAAGTGAGTGACCAACAGAAGACCACCTAAGTCAGGGCTTAATTAGGCGCCCATTCTTGTTGTTCACTGAACTCGTTCTTTAATTCCGTGGCTTGTTGCTGCTCTCATGGTGTATTAGCAGATATTTCTGAAATTGTTAATTTTCTCATTTCTAAGAGTTCTGTTGAAATGTTTTGGGGACCTGAGCAAATCGACATTCACGAGACCTTCATCGCTCTTTATTTTCAGATACTGTGTGATGGACGCCAGTTTTTGTGGCTCATTTTGTACCTCATTATTGTTTGGCTGCTAATTAAGGAACAAGAAACAATTAAGGGGTCCGGGTCTTTGAGAGCAAATCAATTAAAATGAATGGAAAAGGAGTTAATTAGCAGCAAAAACAGGTCACTCATTAAGAAAAGGGTGAGAATGGGAAAACCTGCAGCCATGGTAGTCCTCCAGGACTGAAGTTGGGGACCCCCAGTCTAGATCTTGCCTGGAGGCCACCTGTGGCAAAGTGACTTGACAGGACACCATCTAGAAAGTGTGTAAGTCAGTTTTGTGTTCAGTCAGCGAACTGCACGTCCAGTTGTGTTGAGGTCAGTTGACGGACTCGGCCATTGATGAATATTCCACTTCTTTGTGTTGTAAAGCCCTCAGTTTGCTGTCCCAGTGTGTTTGGTCTCCTTGTCCATCTGTCGTCCTGTCAGTTGTGCAGCGTTTGTGCGACTCTGAGCAGACAGTATAGCACCCTCTACACTTCACAATTCATCCTGCGACTTCTGACAGCAGTCATATCAGCGATAAACACCAGTGAGTGACTTCCATTGGTAGGGATGGGCATCGAAAACCGGTTCTTGTTGAGAACCGGTTCCCACTGTTTCAATTCCTTGGAATTGCATGCCATTTTTGCAAACGATTCCCCTATCGATTCCAGTCGCCTCGAATGACGTCACCGCGTTGCGTAGCGTCATTTACCCAGCAGGAAACATGGCGCCTAAGCGGCACAAATGCTCAAAAGTTTGGTTATACTTTACGAGAAAGGATGACAACAGGGCAACTTGCAATACTTGCAAAGTAGATATTTCATCAAAGGGAGGAAACACTACGAATATGCAAAAGCATTTGCACACAAAACACGCGATAACCTTAAATGAATGTTGTGTTGTTGATCCGCTCCGGACTAGTGAATCTCAACCCAGCAGCAGCGGTAACGTTTGCACGTCCTCTCCCCTTAATACGGCAGGTAACTAATCAACTAACATTGCATATTATGTTAGCGCGATTTGCCTTATTGCAAAACCTGCTATTATTGTGCATTGCATTTAGATGACCATGACGAGAGAGACAGACAGAGTCTGGCTGTCTCAGATGCTGGCAGTTCTCGCTGCAGTGTACCGGCAGCTTCTCCTTTCACAGAGGCGGGGAAAAGTAAAATGACACCGGCCAGGATAGACGAATGTCACCGAGCAGTGACTAAGTTTGTGGTAAAAGGCTTGCACCCATTTGCCACAGTAGATGCCCCCGATTTTCGGTAAGTGAATGTGTTTAATTGTAGGCTAAGTCAGGGAATGTCAAATTTGCGTGTTCTCCTCTTACCAGATGTTTCATCCGTTTCCATTTCTGAGCTGAAACATGTGTTGAAGGCAGCCGTCACTGCAGATGGATGGGCAAGTTTTAGTCAAGATCATTACCTCACAGTAACGCTGCATTATGTCAGGAATAGCCAGGCTCAAGAAAAAGTCCTCAAAACCAAACCAGTGTACCACGCACAGACAGGGACAGCTGTAGCAGAGGAGACTGAGGAGATCTTGGAGGAGTATGGTATCAAAGACAAGGCTGTGGCAGCCACTGTTGATAATGCGGCCAACATGGATGTAGCTGTCAAAATAGTTGATGGTTGCAGAATTGCACTGTGCACAGTTCCATTGGACTTGAGTTGATTGTATTTGTTGCTGGCTGATGTAGTTTTATTTTTGAGTGTTCAGCTCATATATACTTTTAAAAAGGAGAGTGTAAATGTTACTGGACATTCTTGTGTAATTGCCACAGAATAATTTATGTTATACTTTGTTATTGCTACAGAAGAATATTTATTTTATTATTATTTTACATTTACACATTTTTTTCTGGGGACCCCATGGCACCCCATTGAGGAGCTGTAGGCTGTGGATCTCTTAAGATCTCACTGTTGGGTTTGTAAGGTCATGCTACTCCTAAATTTCTATCTTGTTCAAAGATAAGATATAAAACAAAGTTCTAAGCTAATCGACCTGTGTGTTCTCCTTTTTTAAACATAAGAATCAATAGGAGAATCGATAAAGAATCAAATTGTTAAACAGAATCGAAAATGGAATTGGAATCGTGAAAATCTTATCAATTCCCATCCCTATCCATTGGCAGCCATGATGATCAGAACATAACACTCCACTTCCTCCACGTCTCACGGACTAGACCGTTCTTAGGCACAGGCAAAGTAGGCGACCGCCTAGGGCCCCCACTGCCAAAGGGCCCCGCCCTGTAACCAAATACAACTTACAGGTTCATATTTCAGAAGTACAAATTTTCGGTGGGAGAATTATCAGTATGGTTACATATGAGCAGAGAGGAAACAAGGGACGACAGGCAGCTTCGACAGTGATGGTGGGTCCCCAATGGGAGGGCAGATCCTGCTCCTCACCTACCTGGACGTCTGCACATCAGATTGATTATAATGGCTTAGCATTAATATCAGTTGAGCACGAAGTCATCGACTCCCTTGATTATTCACACTTAAATGTAACTTATTATTATTTATTATTAATCAAAGACTTTGCAAAAATGAAAGTACGCAAGGTATTTTTACATTAAAGGTCTGATTTACATGCTACATTAGCTTTAGTCAGTAGGTTCCTTTGACATGTTCCTCTCAAATCTGGTATATAATATACAGTAATCCCTCGCTACTTTGCGGTTCACTTTTCGCGGATTCACGACTTCGCGGGTTTTTAAATACAAGTGATTGCCCGCCTATCGCGGAAGTTATGTTCCAGACCCGTCAAAAACAGGAGAAAATCCGCGATATAGAAAGACCATATAAATAAACATTTTTATAGTTTAAGCCTTAAAATACCCATCTCACATGCTTTAAACACATGTAAACTTATAAAACACACTTTGTTAACACATATGATATGTGGATGTCGGGCTAAGGATATGAGTAACATCTCACTATTATAAAACATTTTAACTTCACGCAAGTCAAGACAGTGAGACAGGAAAATTGGTGATGTACAGGCTTTTAAATTATTGACACGCAGAGCGACAAGCAGCACAAAGCCAGCACAAAGTCCACTTCTCCTTAGCGTTCATTCAGCTCCCCACCCCCTTGACAATGCGAAGTGGCAGGAGCGTACTGCGCTTCCGGGGAGGGGGGGTTTGAGCAAAGGTGCGTTCGGCCCTCACAATCCCACACTCCTCCTCCTCCTTCCGAACGCGCAGAGCGACAAGCAGGCATTTTGGCAGAAGCAGCACAAAGTCCATTTCTGCTCAGCGTGAGTTCAGCTGCCCCCCTTCACAAAGCGAGTGCAGACACATCGACGTCTGATCGCTGTGTGCAGTGTTGGTCTGCGGTGTTTAAGAATGTAGAAAGTGTTTAAGAGCATAGGAAGTGTTTATAAGAGTGTGGGAAGGGTTTATAAAGCCTTAAAATATGTATAAATAATAAAATAAATAAATATAGGTCGCTACTTCGCGGATTTTCACCTATCGCGGGGGGCACTGGAACATAACCCCCGCGATTGGTTAGGGATTACTGTACAGTATAATCAAAATGATAAGCTTTACCTCACTAATTGTTACACATTTATACGGATAAAATAATTATTATGCATTCATACGGATAGAAACAGCAAAGCTCCAACAGGTTCCTTTGCCTAGGGCCCCGAAAAACCTAAGAACAGCCCTGTCACAGATGATGTGGTGTTCATCAGATCAGGAGCCGTCTCTTCTCTTCTCCATACTCTTCTCTGTCCATCATTCTCATACATACTGATCTTAGTTTCATTCATCCAAAGAAAACTGGACTGGACTGGCTTATACAAAATATCTAATCAGTCCTTCCTAAAAGTGAGGTGTCCCAGTGGTCTGCACCTTGTGGTAAACCCTCTGTCTTTACTTTCATGAGGTCTTCTCTTGATTGTAGACTTTGACAGTGACAGAGTAGTCTTGGTTTGGCTAAATGTCATGAAGGGGTTCTTCTTCTTCACCAAGGACAGAATTCTGTGATCATCCAGTACAGTTGTCTTCTGTGATTGTCCAGACCTTCTGGTGTTGCTGAGCTCACCTGTGTGTTCCTTCTCTTTAAGAATCCACCAAATGATTGAGATGACCACTCCTAGTGTTTCTGCCGTCCCTCCGATGGGGTTGTTTGGTTTTCTCTGCCTAATGGTGGCCTGTTCTTACTTACATGGTCCTCATAGTGAGAGGTGACAGTGACAGCTGACAAAGGCAAATTCCACACTTGGAGTAGACTGCAGACCTTCAAACTGCTGAACAGTTCATGAAATAACAAGGGACCTGCTGACCCCTGACTATGGGACAACCGGTCAGTCAAACATCCAAATACTTTTGAGCCCTTGGAAATGGGGGGACCCTCTATAAAAATCAGGAGTGGTTTCCCCTCGACTTTCTCGTATACTCAGATATGTGGATGGATATTTGAGGAATAAACCGCAAGACAAGGGTTCTGTTTTTATATTATGTACACTTTAGGGCAGAGCGGTGGCTCTGAGGCTAAGGATCTGCACTGGTATCCAGAAGGTTGCCGGTTCAAATCCCCGTCACTGCCAAAAAAAGAGGTCCTACTCTGCTGGGCCCTTGAGCAAGACCCTTAACCTGTAATTGCTCCAGGAGCACTATACAATGGCTGACCCTGCGCTCTGACCCCAAGGGGTATGTGAAAACTAACAAATTCCTAATACAAGAAATTTTATAAGGCGAAATAAAGAACACAAAAAAAATAAAGAACCATCAACATCAAATTAATAATATATTGATCAATTATTATAAAAGTAAAGTTGAACAAATTGGACTCTGCAGCTGCATGAATAAAAGGTAAAGCAGCACTTCCAGTTAGCGGAAAGAACTCAAAAGTTGATAAAAATCGATGTTTGTACTCGATACCTGTATGCAAAATTTGGTTGCCCAACGTGAAAGCGTCCTCAGGTTATCGTGTTTACAGACAGACAAACACACAGAGATTCCAAAAATGGTATTTTTGGACTCCGAGGGGTCTAAAATGTTGAGATTCATCAAAACGTCAAGGTCAAATTTTTGGATGATTACAATACTTTCCCTGTACAGTCATCCCTCACCTATCGCGGGGGTTACGTTCCAGAGCCCCCTGCGATAGGTGAAAATCCGTGAAGTAGCGACCTTATAGTTATTATTTATATACTAGACATTAAGCCCGTTACAATAACAGGCGGTAGAAGAGTAGTGCGTAAACATTAGTAAGAACAGTTTATATTAGGCCTATTATATGAGGCAAAGTGGTGGCTCTGAGGCTAGGGATCTGCACTGGCAATCGGAAGGTTGCCGGTTCGAATCCCGAAAATGCCAATACAGTAATCCCTCACTTATCGCGGGAGATAGGTTCCAAGGCCGACCGCGATAACTGAATTTCCGCGAAGTAGGGACACCATATTTATTTAATTATTTAATGTGTATTTGGACATTTCTAAACCCTCCCTGTATTGTTTACAACCCACCCTTTACTCTATTAATAACAGGGGCAACTGCTAAGCAATATGAAATCAGTAGATAAGTTTACACTTACTGTATAGCGAAGTACACGTAGCAGCTTGTAGGCGGTCATGACGTCGTCGACCTTGTTGCAAAGATTCCTAAAGCAGATTCCATCCAGACTACTGCCTTATCACGTCCACTTGCAACTCGTTTTGCGCCCTGGTTAAAGGACACTGTGGCCGTAGATCTTATATGCTTTTCCTCCTTTTTAAATAAAAAGAATCGTGGACTCATTGATGCTGTAATGGTGTCCTGCAGCGGTGTAGCTGTTCCCTTCCTTCAACATATCCAAAACTTTTACCTTTTCTGCAATCATTTGCATCTTCTGTTGGCGCTTGGACATGGCCCCTGCAGCAGTAGCACATTAATGCTGAATGAGTGAGATGAGACTTCCTGGTTAATGCAGCACTCCGTCGCTGAGCCAATCAGCACACAGGAACTTAACTGCGTGCTCTGATTGGGTAGCTTCTTAGCCATTCGCCAATAGCATCTCTTGTATGAAATCAACTGGGCAAACCAATTGAGGAAGCAAGTAAAAAGACCCATTGTCCGCAGAAACCCGCGAAGCAGCGAAAAATCCGCGTTATGTATTTAGATATGCTTACATATAAAATCCGCGAAGTCGTGAATCCGCGAAAAGTGAACCGCGAAGTAGCGAAGGATTACTGTAGAGATTCTGCTCTGTTGGGCCCTTAAGCAAGGCCCTTAACCTGCAATTGCTGAGCGCTTTGAGTAGTGAGAAAAACGCTATATAAATGTAAAGAATTATTATTATTATATTAAATGACAAGGGACCGTCTATTTTCTGTTACAGTAATCCTGGCTCGTATGTGGCTGTAATATGCGTCACTGTATTGTGTGCCTTTAATTTTCTCTCGCAGTAATACGTCTCTCCAGCAAGTATTTTAATCTGTGCTGGCGTGGAGCTGATTATTGTATGTATGGCGTCTCCCCAACAACGGATTTTATGTACGCGAAAATAAATCTACTTTTAAAAGTCATCCTATTGTAATATCATGAAAATTCGTATATTTAGGAAAACCTCTTCAACGACTGACACTTTACCGGGCCAAGCTTCTTAATCGCAAATCTGGCATCCTCAGAGTGAACACTTGCACAACAACACACACTAATCCCACCTCTTTGGGGAAGCTGGTCTCAGAGTCTCAATACCCGATTGGATTTTTCTTGCCTTGTGTGTTAGGTCTTACCTCATTTACCGAAATCCGATTGGATCGGCCGTGCGATATTTTATAGGTCCCGCCCTCTCTGTCTTGTGTGACGCGTCAGGCTGCCTTTGAAGCATCGCACCGTGCCCCACGCATGTGCACTTCACCAGAAGACACACACAAACGGACACATGGACGCACACAGGGCTTTTATTAAAGACGATATTTTAAGGCTTTATAAACCTTACCGCCTTATTACGTCCACTTACCACTCGTTATGCGCCCTGGTTAAAGGACATTGTGGCCGTAGACCTTATATTCCTTTTCCTCCTTTTTAAACAAAACATATCCAAACCTTTTACCTTTTTGGCAATCGTTAGCATCTCCCATTGGCGCTTGGGCATGGCCCCTGAAGCAGTAGCAGGAGCAGATCGTTTTGGAGCCATAACGAAGGGCTTGACTACGCACAAAGATGAGCACAAAAGTTAATTCTTTACACAGCGAAACATGTTGATGCTGAATGAGCGAGACGAGACTTCCTGGTTGACGCAGCGGAATCGAATTCTGTGCTCCGTCGCTGAGCCAATCAGCACACAGAAACTGTGTGCTCCGATTGGGTAGCTTCTCAGCCATCCGCCAATAGCGTCCCTTGTATGAAATCAACTGGGCAAACCAACTGAGGAAGCGTGTACCAGAAATAAAAAGACCCATTGTCCACAGACACCCGCGTTATGTATTTAGATATGCTTACATATAAAATCCGGGATAGAGTGAAGCCGCGAAAGTTGAAGCGCGATATAGCGAGGGATTACTGTACTTTGTATATGAGAAAGTAAAAATGGCTGTCATTCCTAAACGGCTCCTGTGATATTTTTGGTAAACCCCTTGGATTAAAGCTTGTCTGCTTTCTTTCATATCCACAGTGACTGCGCACAGAGAGACAAAATTAGGAAAATCATCTCACCGTCCAAATACTGTGGAAGATTGTGGGTTCGCTTCCCGGTTCCTACCTGTGTGGATAGCTCTTTTGAGTACTGAGAAAAGCGCTATATAAATGTAATGAATTATTATTATTATTATTATTATTACTTGCGGACCTGATGGTTTGATTATTTGGCTGCACCCCATTTTTTTTGACACCCAACGTACCTGGAAGGGGGTCTCTCTTTGAATTGCCTTTCCTAAGGTTTCCGCCATTTTTTCCTCACAAGGGGATTTTCCTTGTTTTCTTAGATCACGGGTGTCAAACTCCAGGCCTGGAGGGCTACAGTGGCTGCAGGTTTTCATTCTAACCCTTTTCCTAACCAGTTTTCACTGCTAATTCACTTTTTCCCCTTTAACAGCCATGTTAGAAGGATTCAGTCCTCTGAATTGATTTGTTTCCTCATTAAATGACAGCCAAACAGAAATGAGATGTGAAACGAGCCGACAGATGACCAGCTTAAACTGGGGCTTCAAACTCCAACCAGTTTCTTAATGAGAAGCTGATGCTTGCTGTGAATTAAACCCGTTATTTAATTCCACAGCTTGTTGCTGCTCTTGTTCTGCGACAGCAGACATTTCCAAAACTGTTCATTTTTTGTTTTTTATAAGAACATCGTCAAAGTGTATTGGCGAGTTGAGAGATCAACCTTACTGAGACCATTACCTTTCTTGATTTTCAGATATTGTGTGATGTGGCAGCTTGTTTTGTGTCTCATTATTGTTTGGCTGGTAATTAAGGAAATAGAAACAACTAAAGGGCCTGAGTCGAGTTAATTAAAAGAAGTAATTAGCAGCAAAATTGGTCACTAATTAAGAAGATGGTTAGAATGAAAACCTGCAGCCACTGCGGCCCTCCAGGACTGGAGTTCGACACCCCTGTCTTAGAGAGTCAAGGCTGGAGGGGGGCTGTCAAATGGCAGGGCCTGTTAAAGCCCACTGCAGCACTTCTTGTGTGATTTTGAGCTACATAAAAATAAATTGTATTGTAGTGTATTGTATTATTGGGCTGCATAATATATAGCAAATAAACTGCAATTCTGAACGCATTCAAATCTTCACATTTATGAAAACAAATAATAGAAATGTTAGTCATTCATTGCAAACACTTTTGTAAAATGTAAGAGTAAAGTTCTGTAAACAATGAAAAGACAAGAAGTTGGCAGATTTTAGCATTGAGGAACACAAATGCTGTCACCGAGGCAGTACAATGAAATGTGACAAATGCCACTGAATACGTCTCGTCAGCGATACACGTAGACTTTAAAACAAGCATGAAGGGAGCACTCAAGTAAAAAGAACATTGATGTGCTCTTTTGTGAACAATTGTTCAGAAAAGTAACACCAGCAGTTTTTCTTGCACAGCCCAAAAATCACAGGAGGAATGGCTCAGTGAACATTAACAGGCCCGCAGCCTCGAGCCCCTAAAAGCGAGTCAACACACGATACTTTTGACAACCCCATCGGAAATACCATGGTTATAAGAGACTGGGACTAAAAGGCATGCTGGCAGAGGACTGCCCAAAACGACCTCTCTGCGGGCAGCACGGTGGCACAGTGGTCAGCGCTGCCACTTTATGGCTGTAGAATCTTGGCCTGGGCACTTCTCGGTGTGGAGTTTTCATTTTCATCGCTGGTTTCTCGCCACATCCCAAAGGTGCGCAGGTTACGTTAATTGAGGACACGGCTTTGGCCCCGTGTGACAAAGTATACCCTGTGATGGCCTGCTACTCTCCTCGGTGATGCTTCTGAAACAATCTGGACCATTCAGGCTAACAAAGCACATCAGTCTTATCCACTTAATTCTTCCATTTGGCCGATCAGCCCAATGGCTACTCGCTCCATGTGGTTTAAAAAATGAATGGATGCGGTTCTCAGCGTTTCCCACAAAAGTTATTCAACTAGGCCACAAGTAAACAATCTGCCACCACTGCTTAGCACTTAGCAGATAGGCGACTGTGGCAGGAAAATGCATTTAAAAAGATACAATCGCCATTCTACAACTGAGAATTGTAAGATGAAGTAACTCGCTCCTGGTCATTGTATTTTGTCACCAGTTTCTCCATTACGTCAGTCTGCCTTTATCATCAAGATGGTCGACTATTACTGTTGTGACCACTACGGAGGTATACTGATAACCGATGGCTATGCAGTGGCACACGTTACAAAAAACGATTATGCCGGTTTGTCTATTCAGTGTCAGCAATTATTTGTTGCCGGGCCTCAGAAATAAAACGTTCCAGTGACGTGAAATCAGTTACAATTCAGTGAGAAGTCTACGGGGACGACGTAAACCTCAAAATCAGGTCTTGTGCTGTAACGGAATTCTTAATGCTAGACGACCGTGTGCTTCTGATGATTCACATTCGCCTACTCAGTGGCTGCGTTCACATTACAGGCCTCGGTGCGCAGTTATGCATAGGACCCTCGTGCCCAAAATCCATGACCATCGTGCCCGCTCCAAAAAAAAAACAAAGACTGTCGACAAGTCGCTCTCAACGCTGCTATTGCAAAGCGTTCTGAATGACTGCTAATCCGTCACATTAGCTGATCTCGACCAACACCAGTTGGCATACCAGGCAAACAGAACGACTGAGTATGCCATCCGTGTGGCTCTGCGCGCCGCCCTCTCGCACCTTGAAAAGCCCAACACCTACAATGGGATGCTCTTTGTTGACTTCAGCTCAGCATTCAACGCCACCATACCAAGTCAGCTGACCGACAAACTCCATGCATGAGGACCAACTCCTTCCACGTGCAACCGGCTACTGGGTATTCTCACCAACCACCCGTCTGTCAAGCTGGACAAGCACATACAAAACACTGGTGGGCCACAGGACTGTGTGCTACAATCTCCCTCCCATGAATCAGACATGAATGATTTGTTATTGGGCTCAAGTCAAACAACGATGAAGCCGCTTACATGGAGGAGGAGGAGGAGGCTCAGACCCTCCAACTTCCAATTTCTGTGCCCACACAGCCGATTTGAGTCACATTAGGGCAACGAAAATCAGATTGAGACCCTTCAGCCTGGTAATGTGAGCAAAGCCTTACAGACTTGACCACAGATTCACAGTGCACTGCCGGTTTGGTTTTTTGTTAGAATAGCATTCTGCTACAACTTTATTTCTTTATTATCATCATCATCATTATCAGTACTATTATTATCATTTACAGGGAAGTGGAAAAGAGGAAGGCCTAAGAGAAGGGATATGGATGTGGTGAGAGAGGACATGCAGGTGACGGGTGTGACAGAACAACGAGGACAGGAAGAGATGGAAGAAGATGATCCGCTGTGGTGACCCCTAACGGGAGCAGCCGAAAGAAGGAGAACATTAATCTATGATTATCGGGTTTGTTTTTTTGTTAGAATAGCATTCTGCTACAATTTTATTTCTTTATTATCATCATCATCATCACTATTAGTATCATCCATTTGTTTGTTGAATTTCTCATTTCATCAGACTGCTGAAGACATTAAATCAGAACATTACAGCAATCTGGATGAGAACGGGCCACTCAGCCCACCAAAGCTCGCCAGTCCTGCTCATTTAATTCTTCTAAAATTCCACAAGGACCCTAAAGTCCTCCTGTCCGTGACCCTACTTAGTCGCTTATCCCAGGTGCCTGTGGTTCTCTGTGTAAAGAAAATGGCGTACAATAAACTGAATCCCCAGACAGGTGGTCTCCATTGGACTAATTCTGGGACATCTAAAACTGATTGGCAGCGCCAGTGATGATTTAGGGACGGTTTATACTTCACACTCAGAACGCATTCATTTGAGATCAACGTGACGAGTGTGCCAGCAAGAAGTCGGGAGGCGCAGTGTGATGACATCAGGGTCTCTGTTTACTATCCTCATGTGACAGAAAGCTGCTTTGAGGATCCTCCAGGATCGATGTACGCGTGGCTCGATTTGGTGAAGCAAAATGCTGACATACAAATGCATTCGTGGTGCTTTTATATTCAAGCGTTGCATATCACATACCATCTTCTGTGCCGTCTTTATTTTATTTATTTATTTTTTTTTAAAAGTTACGGACACAATGTAAAGGTGTCTTTTGTGATTAAAGTGGAAATTTCAGCTTTAATACTCAAAATGTCCACTTTAATCTCAGAGTTTACTTTATCATTAAAGCAGACCGTCATAAACGTCACCTTCAAACCGACCCAGTTATTAATCGCTACAAGCTGCTGGGGCTTCCGCCTGACCTGACAGCAGCAATCGCCACACGCATCTCAATAAATTAGATTATCATCAAAAAGTTCATTTATTTCAGTAATTCAATTCAAAAAGTGAAACTCCTACATTCTGTAGATTCATTATACACAGAGTGAGATATTTCAAGTGTTTATTTCTTTTCATTTTGCCGATTATTGGTTACAAGTAATGCAAACTCAAAATTCAGTATCTCAGAAAATTAAAATATTGTGACAAAGTTCCATATTGTAGACGCCTGGTGTCCCCTTCCACTCAGCTAATTAACCCAAAATACCTGCAAAGGGGTCCCGAGCCTTGAAATGGTCTCTCAGGTTGTCCGCTTCAGTAGCCCACACACAATCAGACTGCTGACTTGACAGGTGTCCAGAAGACGGTCATTGAGACCCTCCGTCCACAAGGAGGGTCCTAAGCTACAAAAAGTCACTGCTAAAGACGCTGGCTGTTCACAGAGTGACGTATCCAAGCAGATTAATGGAAAGTGGAGTGGAAGGAAAAAATATGAGAGCAGAAAAAGGTGCACAAGCAACAGGGAGAAGCGCAGCCTTGAGAGTATTGTGAAGAATTTGGGGGACTGTGGCTGGAGTCAGTGCTTCAAGAGCCACCACACACAGACGTATCGGGGACGTGGGCTACAACTGTCACAGCATTCCTTGTGTCAACCAGAGCCAACATCAGAAGGGTCTCACCTGGGACAAGGAGAAACCAGACCGGACTGTTAACAGCTCAGTGGTCCAAAGTCCTCTTTTCAGATCCAATCAAGGTCACAGAGTCTGGAGGAAGAGTGCAGAGGCACAGAATCCAAGTTGCTTGAGGGTCCGGTGTGAAGTTTCCACAGTCAGTGATGATTTGGGGAGCCCTGTCATCTGCTGGGGTTGGTCCACTGTGTTTTTATAGGCCTCACCAGTGTGTGATAAAGCCTGAGCAGAACCTCCTTGGACTTGAACTCCAAACATTAGGGCACTATATAAAACTAATATCCTAATAGCCTCCATGGTCACTTTAGTCCACTTCAATTATGTCACCTGTTAATCACCATTTGGTTCACTCTTCGCCCCCATTGATGGTCTCTGTGGTCCAGGATCAGCCTTGTTACTCTTGTCTGGATCTTCTCTAGTGCTGCTGTGTCTGTTCTGTAATATGAAGGCCAAAACTGCACCCAGTGCTCCAGAGGCACAGAATCCAAGTTGCCTGAGGGTCCGGTGTGAAGTTTCCACAGTCAGTGATGATTTGGGGAGCCCTGTCATCTGCTGGGGTTGGTCCACTGTGTTTTTATAGGCCTCACCATTGTGTTATAAAGCTTGAGTAGAACCTCCTGTGACTTGTACTCCACACATCAAGGCGCTATATAACCTGACATTCTGTTAGCCTTCTTAATGACTTCTGAACACTGGAAGTTGATAACTGAGAGTCCACCACAACTCTTAAGTCCTTCTCATGAAGTGGACTCTCGATTTCCAGACCCCAATTGTGTATTCAAACCTCACATTTTTACTTTCTATGTGTAATACTTTACATTTACTGACATTAAATTTCATCTTCCACAAATCTCCCAAGTCCTGCTGTGATGATATAATGGATTTCAAATTATCTGCTAATCCACCTTTCTTGGTATCATCTGCCAACTTAACCAGCTTGTTACTTATATTCCTATCTAATATAATTACTTATATACTAGGAGGCTCCACCCCTTGCTCACTTCACTCGCCAACCCCCGGGTTTGGTTAACCGGATATACAGTGCAGCCGGAAAGTATTCCCAGCGCATCACTTTCTCCACATTTTGTTAGGTTACAGCCTTATTCCAAAATGGATGAAATTAATTTTTTCCTCAGAATTCTACACACAACACCCCATAATGACAACGTGATAAAAGTTTACTTGAGATTTTTTTAAATTTATTAAAAATAAAAAAATTGAGAAAGCACATGTACAGAAGTATTCACAGCCTTTGCCATGAAGCTCAACATTGAGCTCAGGTGCATCCTGTTTCCCCTGACCATCCTTGAGATGTTTCTTCAGCTTCATTGGAGTCCACCTGTGGTAAATTCAGTTGACTGGACATGATTTGGAAAGGCACACACCTGTCTATAGAAGGTCCCACAGTTGACAGTTCATGTCAGAGCACAAACCAAGCATGAAGTCAAAGGAATTGTCTGTAGACCTCCGAGACAGGATTGTCTCCAGGCACAAATCTGGGGAAGGTTACAGAAAAATTTCTGCTGCTTTGAAGGTCCCAATGAGCACAGTGGCCTCCATCATCCATAAGTGGAAGAAGTTCGAAACCACCAGGACTCTTCCTAGAGCTGGCCGGCCATCTAAACTGAGCGATCGGGGGAGAAGGGCCTTAGTCAGGGAGGTGACCAAGAACCCGATGGTCACTCTGTCAGAGCTCCAGAGGTCCTCTGTGGAGAGAGTAGAACCTTCCAGAAGGACAACCATCTCTGCAGCAATCCACCAATCAGGCCTGTATGGTAGAGTGGCCAGACAGAAGCCACTCCTTAGTAAAAGGCACATGGCAGCCCACCTGGAGTTTGCCAAAAGGCACCTGAAGGACTCTCAGACCAAGAGAAAGAAAATTCTCTGGTCTGATGAGACAAAGATTGAACTCTTTGGTGTGAATGCCAGGTGTCACGTTTGGAGGAAACCAGGCACCGCTCATCACCAGGCCAATACCATCCCTACAGTGAAGCATGGTGGTGGCAGCATCATGCTGTGGGGAACTGGGAGACTAGTCAGGATAAAGGGAAAGATGACCGCAGCAATGTACAGAGACATCCTGGATAAAAACCTGCTCCAGAGCGCTCTTGACCTCAGACTGGGGCGACGGTTCATCTTTCAGCAGGACAACGACCCTAAGGACACAGCCAAGATATCAAAGGAGTGGCTTCAGGACAACTCTGTGAATGTCCTTGAGTGGCCCAACCAGAGCCCAGACTTGAATCCGATTGGACATCTCTGGAGAGATCTTAAAATGGCTGTGCACCGACGCTTCCCATCCAACCTGATGGAGCTTGAGAGGTGCTGCAAAGAGGAATGGGCCAAACTGGCCAAGGATAGGTGTGCCAAGCTTGTGGCATCATATTCAACAAGACTTGAGGCTGGAATTGCTGCCAAAGGGGCATCGACAAAGTATTGAGCAAAGGCTGTGAATACTTATGGACATGGGATTTTTCAGTTTTTTTATTTTTAATAAATTTGCAAAAACCTCAAGTAAACTTTTTTCACGTTGTCATTATGGGGTGTTGTGTGTAGAATTCTGAGGAAAAAATGAATTGAATCCATTTTGAAATAAGGCCGTAACATAACAAAATGTGGAAAAAGTGATGAAGCGCTGGGAATACTTTCTGGATGCACTGTACAATTTAAAGAGATTGCATATGTAAAAATTCCCATGAAAATAACATTCTTTTCACTTTTACTCTAAAACTTCAGTTAAAACAATATTTGGAATTAACTTCAAAATCAAATTGAATTTAGATTCCGTGTTTGGAGTTACATCGTGACAACGCAACGTATAACTGCTGAGAGAGAATTTTTTTTCTAGTGTGAATTTCCCCTTGTGATTAATAAAGTATCAACCTATCTAATAAACAAAACAACTTTTTCGAACGTTTGTCCCTGTGATTTGTTAATTGTCATAGCAAAAGCTATTCTGACGGGAAACTGTAAACATTTTAATACGAATGGCATATCAAGATCTCCTGTGGTGTCTCATGTTAGATGGACTACATGACCTTTCTTGTTGCCTGTTCAAATTTTACACGTCAGAATTGTTCGACCGATTTTCAATACAACTTGTCCTACTGCATAGCCCATCACTCAAACATAAACTACACAACAACATTACGATATGTCCTTCTTTCTACAGTAATTTGTGCGGTGGAAGACCAGACGGTGTTAACGATTGTAGATATTCTTCATGATGTTGTAAGTTGATGTTTTCATCTTCCGCACCATCACCACCAACTGTCTCAGCAGAGTCTATTGATACGCATTGCACTGATTTGCCGTGTGACCAAACGACAATTTTTGTGTTAATTCGTTTGACTTCATCGTTTCTCACGGACATATTTAGATGAATGGGTGATTCTAAACTGGACCTTCGTAAGTGTGTGTGAGTCTGTGTGTTCACAAGTAAGCCCTTTAATGGATTGCTGCTACTTCTTTGTCTTTGCACAATATCTCGTCTTGTGTTTTAATTTTAAATTTAAGTTTTAATTCTGTTTTTAATTTATTATTTGCATGTCATGTTGTTACACTGTGGACCCTGAGCTTCGCAATTTTGTCTATCTGTATACTTATATATGGTTGAGATGACAGTAAAGTTCACTTCACTTTGCTGTCTGTCCAGGTTAAGTGCCAGACTGCGCCTGATGACTGTGGTCTTGTTTGAAATTAGTTGTTAAGTGTGGTGTGATTTGAAAGAATCACATGGTAAAAGTCTCCATCTCACAGGACTTCCTTCGAAAAAGGCTCTTCAAAAAGTCACGTCTCATCATCCCACTTTTTTTTATTATAATAGAGAGATATTAAAAATTGCAGCAGCCCCCACACTGCCCCCTGCTGGACACCACTCCTGACATCACCCAATTCTGATGAGGATCCTCACACCGTCACCCTCTGCTTCCTGTGTCTGAGCCAATTCTGCACCCATCGAAACACCACACCCTAAACTGCCACTTCTTTTAGTTTGATGCCCACCCTCTCAAGTGGCACCTTATCAAATGCTTTCTGAAAGTCCACATCAATAATCTCATCTCCTCGTATCCTTTTGTTGCCTCCTCATAGAATTCCGGGATGTTAGTCAAACACGACCTCCTCGTCTGCCCCCATGCTGACTGTTCCTAATGACTCCTGTCCTTACCAGGTGTTGCTCAATCTTCTCCTTAATAATTCCTTCCATTCATTTTCCTGTGATGCACGTTAAGCTTACTGGCCTGTAGTTGCTCTGATCTGCCCTGTCCACCTTTTTATATAATGGGATGATATTTGTCATTTTCCAGTCCTTCAGTATCTCTCCAGTGCGCAGTGACTTCCTATAAATGTGTGTCAAGGGTTTCTATCTGCACTCGCTAGCCTCCTTAAGAACTCGAGGGTCAATATTCTCTGGTCCTGGTGATTTGTTTGATTTCAGCTTATTTAATCTCAGCAGCTCTTCTCTCTCTATTTCCAAATCCCTCAATACTTCCTTAGTAGTCCCTGTTACCGCTCTGAAGTTATCCACTTGCGAACACCTCAGAATAATGTAAGTTTAGGGCCTCCACTGTTTCACTGTATCTTTTCATTCCCCTTTACTATTTCTGATGCACTTCACCTCCTTCCTTGACTGATCTTTTACTACTAAAACACTTTTACATCCTTCCTGAATGAGGGGCCCGAGTTGCCTCGAAAGTTTGCATAGTGTAATCTTTTTAATTAGCCAATAAAAGGGGTCATTTTGCTTGACTTTTCACTACTAAAACACTGCGAGAGTCTCTTAGGGTCGTCTGTCTCCTTATCTGCTCTATTCCTCTCCAGCTGTCTTTTAGCCTCCCTGATATCCTTCTTAATGGTTGCCCTCGTGTTCTCATACCATTCACTTTGCAGTCATTAGTCTTACATGCCTTATAAAGCAGTTTTTACTTTTGCAGCTTCTTCTTTAAATCTTTATTAATCCACTGTGGAGTTTTGTTTTTTTAAGTTTTATGTTATTTTTTTTTGCAGCACAGTCAAATCTCTGAACATCCTCCAAGAGTAGCGATTCCATCATTTTTGCCAGTTTACTTTTGTTTTTACATCTTTACAAAACACACCTTTTCATTTATTATTTTGGAACGTCTTTGTCTCTTTGCAAGGCCCTTAACCTGCCGTCGCTCCGTCCGGGGTATGATGTTAATCTCCACCCAGCCCTGCAAGGAGGTCCGCAAACTTACAGGGAAAAACTTGAGTGTAGGTGGCAAGATTGGCACTCCAGCCACCCTAAAAAAAAAAAAAAAACCTCCTTCTATTCCCGTGTGGTGCTGAGGTGTCCCAATCCGGCTGGTTCGTGGTGGTGGTGGTGGGCTGTGGCTATCGGTGCATTGCTGCCAAACTTTATTTCTCACCTACAGGGTAGCCGTTTACTGAAATGACCAAGCGTTTAGATGCAGGGGTGTCCAAGTCCGGTCCTGGTGGGCTGCAGGTTTTCATTCTAACCATCTTCTTCATTAGTGACCAGTTTTGGCTACTAATTAACTTATTCTGCTTTAGTTTTAATTAACGGGACTCAAGCCCCTTTGTTGTTTCCTTTTCCTTAATTAGCAGCCAAACAATAAGGAGACTCAAAACAAGCCGTCACATGACCAGCTCGCCTGTGCCCATCACACAATATCTAAAAATAAAGATGGGTGGAGGTCTCAGTGAGGGTTAGGGTAATATAGGGTGAGCTCTGAGGTCACCACAACATTTCAACAGTGTTCTTAGAAAAAAAAAAAAAACAGAATAACAACAGTTTTGGAAATGTCTGCTGTGGCGGAATGAGAGCAACAACAAGCCACGGAATTAAAGAACGGGTTTAAATACCACCAAGAATCTTAGCTTGTCATCCGTCGTCTCAATTCTGCTTGGCTGCCATTTAATGAATCAATTCAGTGGACTGAATCCTGAAAAACAAGGCTATTGAAATGAAGGGGAAAGAATGTAATTAGCATCGATCACTGATTAGGGAGAGGGTTAGAATGAAAACCAGCAGCCACTGCGGCCCACCAGGCCCAGAGTTTGACAGCTGTGGAGTATTGATTCTGTAATATGCTAGCTTCAAGTTTAATTTTGCAGTATCAACCCCCCCAATTCCCTTGATCTGTCGCGTTGGATGCTGGCACCATCATTCCACTTGCTTTGTAAGTCACCTTGGATAAAGGGGTCCGCTACATTGATAATGGATGGTACAAAAATAAAGCTGCTGGACTTGAAAATCCAAGCCCGGACGGGACGCCAATCCCTCTTCTTCAAGACGCAAACCCACCGCGAAGATGCCCCGGGCATTAGGACTGGCATGCCCTGCTTTCGTCGCCTTCGCCATCATTTGAATGAGTGAACGCCACTGATTGCGACGCTGCGCATTTTGCTCGCGGCCATGAAAAAGTGTTAAAAAGAGCAGAATTCCTAAATAAAAAACTGCTTCCCCGTTTGCCCGATGCGGGTCACCGCTGCTGTGATCTGGGGGGGGCTCTGCGGACGCTACGCACCCTGCTGCGATTCTCTATTTTTAATTTTTGAGGCCTACGTAGAGACGCGAATGACACGGGCAAAAGGGAAACGTGTCACGCTGCCTACGCTACAAGCGCGCATCAACGTAACCAACGACACTTTTTTTTTTCTCGCTCTCTCGTTCTGCCAAACAAAGCAAAGTTGACGGCGCTGAGCCCCCCCCTCTCCCCCCCATGAGCAGGAGGCTCGGACGCGGGCCTGTCATCTGAAGCGCAGCGGTGCGGACAGGAAGCGCAATCGACGCATCCTTGTGGGGCCGCCCGTTCACCCGCTTCCCGCCGGCGGGTCACCCCGCTGCTTTATGTAACGACGCCGCTTTATAATAACAAACACAACCCCCCCTCCTCCTCCTCCTCTTCTTCCTCCCCCCAGCAATTCTTCAATAACAATAACCGTCCATGTTTATTTACGGGCGTTTGGTGCCTCGCATCCCCGTCCATCACAAACCCGCTTGGGCGGGCAACCCACGCGAAACCGGGGGATTCAGTGACAGTCGCAGCGGAGGAAACCGCCACCTCCGCCGCACTCACTCCACCCGGCCGCTCGCTTTTGTTGAGGCCTGCGCCGTCATCCATCCCCCTACAGGTTGTTTAGCGAGTCTCCCAAAATGATTACGTCGGTCGCCTGCCACAAGTCCGCTCCCCCCCCCCCCTAAAAAAAGGAAGGATGACAGCAACGAGCCCCCTAATCCCCTCAACCGCCGTCGCGACTCGTACCTTTATAATGCACTCGAAGGTTGTTCTGAGAGAGTCCGATGTAGCTGAACTTATCCTTGGGGCTCCAGGATCGCGGCAGTGGGGTTTCCTGCTCGTTGACCGCCGGGTACAGTCGTTTCAGCCGATGGTTGAGCTCCTTCTCCTGCTCATTGAGAGCCGAGTCCCCGTGTACCACCACCGACATTAGGGAGACACAGCCCGAGGACTGTCCGGACATGGCGATGACAGTGGCCTTTTTCTCCCCCGTCTCTCCCTAATTATCGTTGTTTTTAATGAATCAGAATGCGAATAAATGCAACAAAGCTGCTAACAATAACTTGAGCGTCGTCAACGATTCCACGGCAGTCAATGTCAGTTCAGAGAAAACAACGGAAAAGCGGGCCGATGTGAGTGGTGCAAAATCCAAGGCAAGCGGACAGGAGATCTTTTGTTTGTTGTGAATCCGCAGCCCCGCCGATTTGATTGGAGCCGCGAGTCTCGAGTGAAACTAACAAACTGACTTCACGGACCTCGGGCGGCCGCGGAGAACAGCAGAGCAGTGCGGAGCACACAAGACAGGCAGCGCTAATCGAGCCGCGCTCCTCAACTCGGGGTAGGCGGGGCGGTAGCGAACCAGACTGACAGGCAGTGCGAATGGATAACCGAAGAAGCCTTCATCCATCCCGTGCTTATCAGGTCGCCCTTCCGACGAGAAGAGAAAGAGGGTCATCCTCGGTGAAGGTCCGCAACAGAAAGGAGTCCGGCGTGGCCTCAGTTAGGCTGCCGGCTCAGTCTGTGCTTTATGGTCGATGGCGCCTCTAGTGGCAGGGGGAGGTACCAGTTATCTGCCAGTGCCCTGGAGAAATACTCAAGTCGAAAGGATTAGGATTCATACAAGGGTGACTTGAATATTACCACGGCAGCGTGATTGATTGATAAGAAAGACACTCTATAATAGAGAGATAGACAGATGGGTAGGAAAGGCACTATATAACCGATAGACAGATATAGTGGAAAGGAAAGTAACTATATAACATAGATAGATAGGAAAGGCACTATATAACATAGATAGGAAAGGCACTATATAACAGATAGACAGATATAGTGGAAAGGAAAGTAACTATATAACATAGATAGGAAAGGCACTATATAACAGATAGACAGATATAGTGGAAAGGAAAGTAACTATATAACATAGATAGATAGGAAAGGCACTATATAACATAGATAGGAAAGGCACTATATAACAGATAGACAGATATAGTGGAAAGGAAAGTAACTATATAACATAGATAGGAAAGGCACTATATAACAGATAGACAGATATAGTGGAAAGGAAAATAACTATATAACATAGATAGATAGGAAAGGCACTATATAACATAGATAGGAAAGGCACTTATATAACAGATAGACAGATATAGTGGAAAGGAAAGTAACTATATAACATAGGAAAGTAACTATATAACATAGATAGATAGGAAAGGCACTATATAACATAGATAGGAAAGGCACTATATAACAGATAGACAGATATAGTGGAAAGGAAAGTAACTATATAACATAGATAGGAAAGGCACTATATAACAGATAGACAGATATAGTGGAAAGGAAAGTAACTATATAACATAGATAGATAGGAAAGGCACTATATAACATAGATAGGAAAGGCACTATATAACAGATAGACAGATATAGTGGAAAGGAAAGTAACTATATAACATAGGAAAGTAACTATATAACATAGATAGGAAAGGCACTATATAACAGATAGACAGATAGTTACTTTCCTTTCCACTATAACATAGATAGATAGGAAAGGCACTATATAACATAGATAGATAGGAAAGGCACTATATAACATAGATAGATAGGAAGGGCACTATATAACAGATAGGTAGGCAGATAGGTGAAAAGGAAAAACTGTATAACAGATGCATAAAGGGATAGATAGATACATATGAAAGACACTATATAATAGACAGAGAGATAGACAAAATGGCACCGTGGTAGTGCTGCTGCTTTGCAGTAAGGAGATTGTGGGTTCGCTTCCCGGGTCCTCCCTGTGTGGAGAGCGCTTTGAGTAGTGAGAAAAGCGCTATATAAATGTAAAGAATTATTAATATTATTAATTAAAAGGATAGAAAGAGTCTGAATAACCGATAAAGAAATAAGACAGAAACGAAAGGCATTATATAACAGACTGAGTGGTAGATAGGAAAGGCACTATATAATAGATCAATAAAGGGATAGATAAATAGGAAATGCACTGTATAATAGATAGGTGACTATGAAAGGCACTATATAACATAAAGAGATAGATAGGAAAGGCACTATATAATAGACAGACAGATGGCTAGGAAAGGCACTATATAACTGATAGAGAGATATATTGGAAAGGAAAGTCACTATATAACATAGCTAGATAGGAAAGGCACTACATAACAGATAGGTGAAAAGGACACAGATGCATAAAGGGATAGGCAGATACATAGGAAAGGCACTATATAATAGAGAGATAGACAAATGGATAGAAAGAGTCTGAATAACTGATAAAGAGAGAGACAGATAGGAAAGGCATTATATAATAGACAGAGTGATAGATATGAAAAGCTCTATATAATACATAGGTAGATAGGAAAGACACTCTATAACTGATAGATAAAGGGATAGATATATAGGAAAGGCACTGTATAATAGATAGGTAGATATATAGGAAAGGCACTGTATAGACAGAGAGATAGACAGATAGGAATGGCACTATACACCACTCAGACAGATAAGACTTTATTTGCCCCCAAGGAGAACTTTAAAAATTGTGATGGCACCATAATTAACTGTGTTGCCTCGCAGAACCAGGGGCTCGGGTTCATCTCTGAGCCCAGTTGCTCTGTTCACTTTTATACCCTTCACCCCAGTCAGTTCGGCTGACCAGTAATGGTCAAGTGTAAGTGATTCTGGGCGTGTGGCATCCCATCAAGGGTTAGTTCCTGCCTGGTAGTGTCTGCTACTAGGATGGGCTCCAGGTCCCCGCAGCCTTGGCATGTACCTGTAGGGTGAGTGGGCTCATAAAGCGGATGCATTGTAACGATTGATCACAGCACCCCCTGCAGGACAATCCACTTCTTGATTCAAGCCACTGATCAAAAAAATTCTTCACCCATTCCAACATTTTCAGATTGTCCTTCTTAGAAAAAGGGAAAGAGTCGCTGTGTTTTATCCTCAGTGAAGGTCTGTCTGTCTGCTGTTGGCTTAAGGGGTCTCTGAACAAATTGACAAACCTTTCTGAAAACATGTTGCCCACGTTGCCATTATGGGTTACTGGGGAAAAAAAAGTCAAATGTACAATTTTCAAGTGAAATCAACAACACCCTAAAGTGTGCAGAAAGTCAGGGGTCTCAATACTTGATGAAGGCAGTGCCCACAGGTTCACACACTGCCCCCTGCAGGAAGGCCCGGTGCCTGCCTTGAGCCAATGACCGCTCACTCACTCATCAGTCTGATCTTACAATGGAGAACAAGTAAGCATCTTATAGCTGCAGTGTCTCTTCTTCGTTTAAAGACAACAACGTCACTGCCGTCCTCGATGTGTCACATCCACTCCATAATGCTGTCCCTGTACACAGAAATTAAACTTGGGCGAAATTCCTTAATTAGGGTTTCTAAAATTCCTGTATTTACCATCCTGTGTATTCTAAAATTGCAGCCAAGTAGAGCTCTGCATGTTCCCCTGGATGACGGGGGCAGCCCCTTAATGCCTCTTAAGGTGGGTTGTTGTCAGCGCTCATGTCATAGTGACGACTTGAGGTGTTTGTGTCCTGACGTCACATCCTGCATCGTTTACCGAACTTGAGCCAAACTCTACTGGGACTCTCTTAATGAAAATCAATGAAGATGTGGCCCCCTAGTGGCTAAGACGTTAAACTGCAACTCTCTCGACGGCTAAAGGATTGCCAACCGTTGTTAACAATAAATCTTTACATTCATAGAGCACTTTCTCATTATTCAAAGTGCTACACATAGAGTGTGTGTGTGTGTGGGGGGGTCACTCCATCCAAAACTAATGTCCTGCACCCACCTGGATGATGTAGTGGCAGCCATTTTGTGTCATCACACAGGAGCTATTTGGTGGTGAAGGGGTGTCAGAGAGACAATTACAGACAGGGGATGATTAGGGGGCCAAAATGACCAGGCTGTGGTGGGCAATTTAGTCAGGACATCGGGATACCCCCCTACCCTTTATGAAGGATCTTTGATGACCAGAGAGAGTCAGGTCCTCGTTTTTTTTGTATCTCATCTGAAGGACGGCTCCATTTTTACAGCACAGTGTCCCCGTCACCACCCTGGGGTACTGGAGTCCACACACAGACCACAACAGGCCAGCGCCCCCTGCTGGCCTCACCAACATCTCCTCCAGCAAGCAACCCAAGTTTTTGTGTGCGTCATGTCAAAGAGCGCCGTGGTCTTGATGACAGTTGTTCATAATGGTCGGATTGACGAAGTTTCACAGGAGCTGTTAGGTGGTGAAGGGGTGGGTGAGAGAGAAAGACAATTAGGGACAGGGGGTGACTAGGCCGAGGTGGGCAATTTAGCCAGGACATCAGGATACCCCCTAGTCTTTACAGAGAATGGATCTTTAATGACCACAGAGTGTCAGGACCTCATGGATGGTAACCATATACTTACGGCCCAGTGTCCTCGTCCACACACAGACCACATGAAGGCCAGCGCCCCCTGCTGGCTTCACCAACACCACTTCCAACAGCAAAACACATTGGGTGGGCAGTGCTGGTCCTCATGGGGGGGCAGGTTTTTGTTCCCATCCAGTTTTTAAATGAGAAGTCAATTATGGCTGATGAAGCCCTTCTGGCTCAAGTGACATTTTGATGCTTCATTTTAGTGGTCTCACTTGTTAAGGTTCCCCCACCCTTAATTGCTTATTTCAATCTTAAACTGCCGCATTCTCGGTTTGTCTTCTTCTTCTTTTTGCGGCTGCTCCCGTTAGGGGTCACCACAGCAGATTGTCTTCTTCCAGATCTTTCTGTTCTCATCATCTTGTTCTGTCACACCCGTCACCTGCCTGTCCTCTCTCACCACATCCATAAATCTTCTCTTAGGCCTTCCTCTTCTCCTTAGCACCCTTCTCCCAGTATACCCAGCATCTCTCCTCTGCACATGTCTCTGACTTTGTCTCCCAAACGTCCCACCTGAGCTGACCCTCTAATGTCCTCATTTCTAATCCTGTCCATCCTCGTCACGCCCAGTGCCAATCTTAACATCTTTAACTCTGTCACCTCCAGCTCTGTCACCTGTGCCACCGTCTCCAGCCCATATAACACAGCTGGTCTCACTACTGTCCTGTAGACCTTCCCTGTCACTCTTGCTGATACCCGTCTGTCACCAATCACTCCTGACACTCTTCTCCACCCTGCCTGCACTCTCTTCTTCACTTCTCTTCCACAATCCCCATTACTCCGTACTGTTGATCCCAAGTATTTAAACTCCTCCACCCGTTCCAGCCTCCTGCTCCTGTCCGTGGTACACCGATGAGCTATGAAAGCCACTGACCGGCATCCTGAGCGGCTTTATAAGAAAACAGGCCTCTGAGTTCACACACAGCGTTACACCGAGCACACCTTAAATATAGAGACGCCCTTAACACTCCCCTCATAAATGGTGCTACATGTAGGCCTAGATAGATAGATAGATATGAAAGGCACTATATGATAGATAGATAGATAGATAGATAGATAGATAGATAGATAGATAGATAGATAGATAGATAGATAGATAGATAGATAGATAGATAGATAGATATGAAAGGCACTATATGATAGATAGATAGATAGATAGATAGATAGATAGATAGATAGATAGATATGAAAGGCACTATATGATAGATAGATAGATAGATAGATAGATAGATAGATAGATAGATAGATAGATAGATAGATAGATAGATAGATAGATGTGAAAGGCACTATATGATAGATAGATAGATAGATGTGAAAGGCACTATATGATAGATAGATAGATAGATAGATAGATAGATAGATAGATAGATAGATAGATAGATATGAAAGGCACTATATGATAGATAGATAGATAGATAGATAGATAGATAGATAGATAGATAGATAGATGTGAAAGGCACTATATGATAGATAGATATGAAAGGCACTATATGATAGATAGATAGATAGATAGATGTGAAAGGCACTATATGATAGATAGATAGATAGATAGATAGATGTGAAAGGCACTATATGATAGATAGATAGATATGAAAGGCACTATATGATAGATAGATAGATAGATAGATAGATAGATAGATAGATAGATAGATAGATAGATGTGAAAGGCACTATATGATAGATAGATAGATAGATAGATAGATAGATAGATAGATAGATAGATAGATGTGAAAGGCACTATATGATAGATAGATAGATAGATAGATATGAAAGGCACTATATGATAGATAGATAGATAGATAGATAGATGTGAAAGGCACTATATGATAGATAGATATGAAAGGCACTATATGATAGATAGATAGATAGATAGATAGATAGATAGATAGATAGATAGATAGATAGATAGATAGATGTGAAAGGCACTATATGATAGATAGATAGATATGAAAGGCACTATATGATAGATAGATAGATAGATAGATAGATAGATAGATAGATAGATAGATGTGAAAGGCACTATATGATAGATAGATAGATATGAAAGGCACTATATGATAGATAGATAGATAGATAGATAGATAGATAGATAGATAGATAGATAGATAGATAGATGTGAAAGGCACTATAGATAGATAGATAGATAGATAGATAGATAGATAGATAGATAGATAGATAGATAGATAGATAGATAGATAAACTTTATTAATCCCAAGGGGAAATTCACATTAGGAAAACCTTTGGATTTTGTAGTCAGTGTGACCAGTAAGAAACGGTAGAACGCGTCATATTTCACTGTGAATCGTACAAAGAGGAAAGGAAACAACTTCAGGCAGCAATTCAAGCAATGCGGGTTAACGGTTTTACTTTTGAAAGATCTGATTAGTTACAAAAGTATTCGTAGTTTGTGTCATTTGACAATTCTTCAGCATTTAAAATCTGTAGAGCTTTAGGGGGTACTTTATAGGGTGGTCCAGCTCTAACTATGCAACTTTTTAATGCAATGCAATGCAATAATTGCATAATTATATTCTACACCACACTAGTCCAGTAGGTGGCAGTAAATGCACCATAAGTGGGTCTGCCAACTGCCATAAAAAGACAAAAGAAGAAGAAGTAAGTAATGATGGATGGATCTACTGAGGAGAGCAGAAGCCAGTAGAGTATTAGCAGTGGGGCGGCTCAGTGATTGGCTGCTGTAGAGATGCTCCTATGGGCCAAGCTAGACTCTCTAAGTGTTACGCAGGAGTTTTATTAATTTAGATATTTGTCTCTTCTGTAATTGAAGGGCTGTTATTTGTTCCCCACTTTTCGGTGGGTAAGACAGTGACACAGTGTGGATTCACTTTTAGTGTGTGGTTTTGAATTTGGGATACCCACGTGTATGTATTCATGTGAGTTAAGAGTATTTTTGAATATAATTTTTCTTGTCACTGTGTATATTCTTTACCAAATATCCTTGTGAATGAATAAAAGGAACTTTTTGTTTGTTTGTTTAAACATCAGCATGCTTTTATTGTGCCATTGTTTGATTTCATTTTCTGCCACTCACAATACCCTTGGATCCCAGACGGCTTCACGCTACCTGCCAACAGTTAGTTAATGAGACAACGAGTCCAACCATAACGTGAAAGAACGGCTTCAAAACAGCGATGACAGCAGGTCGCAATAATAATAATAATAATAATTCATTACATTTATATAGCGTTTTTTTCAGTACTCAAAATCCAGTTGACAATTTGTGGTAAGATTGCAAAAAGGAATTAGGGCGTGGGAAAGGCGCTATAGAAATAAAACGTATTATTAATATTAAAGCCTGTTCACCCACAATCACATGACCTCTGGCAGAGCCTGCTTTTGGGAGTCAGATGTGCAAGGCTGATAGATAAGAGGCCTGTGGACACTCAAGGCTGTCATGGCTGCCCAACGTGCATCTTCTAAATGCTCACTTGAAGGGGCTGATGACTTGTGCCATCATCTATTCGGTGTTTTATATTTAGAATTAGAATTTAGACCAATGTGCAGGGATCAGTTTTCACTTTGACATTAAATTAAAGGCAAAAACATTGTACTTGAATTATAACAATAAGAAAATGAAAGATTTTATGCCATTAAAAACAAATTGCATTATTGTTCGGTCCCGCCAGCGTCCAAAAGAATGGGGCCGAGTTTAAAGGGTTAACTTAGACCACTTTGCAAGGATTGGGTTTCAAGTTGACATCGGTCTTATTCTATTGATGTTTAAATAAAGCCAAATTAAGCCCACTTGTGATCCTTTGTTGCATAAAAATAAAATGCACAAATTCCCAAGGGACCATTTTTTATTTTTATTTATTTATTTATTTTTTTAAACCAGAACTACAGTAGGACTCAAATAAATGGCTACCGTCACATCATCCAATTGGATGCTGCACATGAGTAGGGGTTGAGGTGGCTCCCCACTCACTATGTAAAGCGCTATATAAATGGAAAGAATTATTAACAACCACCAGAGCAGCACAGTGCAGATCGTTATTTAGAAGTCCTCACCAGCAGGGGGCAGACTTTGTTTCATATTGGAGTAGATTTTTCATTTACTGTAACAAACTGAGACATTCCTCAAGTCGGGGTTACAGCGGATCCACAGCCCACTGGGCACAAGGCACAATGTAATATAAATAGCAATCTTAAAATCAGACAAAATGTATAAAATAACAAAGCACAGCCACAAAAAGCCCGTAATTAATGACTGATGGGGAAAAAAGTCTACAATTTTTAAGGCACGGAATGGTAGTTAAGGTTGACGGTGACGTTTCCACCTAATGAAATGTTTGTACGTATTTTGTTAATCCTGTTACTCAATGGACAGAGAAGATGTGCACATCGGCAGCAAATAAATAATACTGGCAAACAGTAAGTATAAATGGCAGCAGCATAACATCATTTACAATCATAACTCAGGTTAAAGCTTTTAAAATCAAAATCAGGAAGGTGTATGTTTGAGGCACCACCGGCCACGGGATCCCATCACGACTCCTAAATCCAAAGGCGGTAGAATCCGAGTGCAACAGTCAAACAAGTGAAAACGGAACCTGAAAGAGCAGAAGAGGAGAACAAGGTTAGAAACGAGAATGGAATTAGGGAATGAGCAGCTGCAAAGTGGCTGGAAAGGTAGCGTGACGGTCAAATACTGTTAGGCAAGACATGAAGCATTCGATGGAGTGTTTGGTGGAGACCTTTAATCAACATCTTCGACGAGGGTGTTGCTTGCTTCTGCTGAAACCATCACTCAAATACAGCACTGCAAACCTAGAGTTGTGATTTCGATAATAAAAAGACCCTAAAATGTGGACCGTCAAATGGGGCAACGGGGCATGGAGCACAAATTAAAATATCTTTGGGTGATGACAGGTGATTATCACTAAAAAGTTCACTTTAAGGAGTCCGTTCAGTGCTTTAGATATAAACAAATACAAAATCAAATAGGATTTCAGATGTACTACAGACATCATCATCTTCTTCTTCTCTTGGCTGCTCCTGTTAGGATTTGCCACAACGGATCATCTTGTTCCAGAACTTTCTGTCCTCGTCATCTTGTTCTGTCACACCCATCACCTTCATGTCCTCTCTTAGCACATCTTCTCATCTTCCTCTTCTCCTCTTCCCTGGCAGCTCTATCCTTAGCACCCTTCTCTCATTATACCCCTCATCTCTCCTCTGCACATGTCCAAACCAACGCCATCTCGCCTCTTTGACTTTGTCTCCCAACCGTCCAACCTGAGCTGACCCTCTAATGTCCTCATTTCTAATCCTGTCCATCCTTGTCACACCCAATGCAAATCTTAGCATCTTTAACTCTGCCACCTCCTGCGCCACAGTCTACAGCCTATAAAACACAGCTGGTCTCACTACCGTCCTGTAGATCTTCCCTGTCACTCTTGCTGATACCCATCTGTCACAAATCACGCCTGACACTCTTCTCCACCCTGCCTGCACTCTCTTCTTCACTTCTCTTCCACAATCCCCATTACTCTGTACTGTTGATCCCAAGTATTTAAACTCATCCACCTTTGCCAACTCTACTCCCATCATCCTCACCATTCCATTGACCTCCCTCTCATTCACACACATGTATTCTGTCTTGGTGGTCCTACTGACCTTCATTCCTCTCCTCTCCTCTCATATCTCCACCTCTCCAGGGTCTCCTCAACCTGCAGATCACAATGTCATCAGCAAACATCATAGTGCACGGGGTCTCCTGTCTAATCTCGTCTGTCAGCCTGTCCATCACCATTAACAATAAGAAAGGATTCAGAGCCGATCCCTGATGTAATCCCACCTCCGTCACTCCTACTGCAGACCTCATCACTGTCACACTTTCCTTGTACATATCCTGTACCACTCTTACGTACTTCTCTGCCACTCCTGACTTCCTCATACAATACCACAGCTCCTCTCAGTCACCCTGTCGTATGCTTTCTCCAGGTCCACAAAGACACGATGCAGCTCCTTCTGGCCTTCTCTCTACTTCTCCATCAACACCCTCAGAGCAAACATGGCATCTGTGGTGCTCTTTCTTGGCATGAAACCATACTGTTGTTCACTAATGCACCTTATCTGTGTGTCCGGCCAGTTGGTATGCCTCTGTTATTCCAACATTCTAACAGATGGCGCATCACACACATTAACACTGCATTTACGAATCCCATACCAAGTGGCATATAACAGAGACAAAGGCATTGCATTGTCCGTTCCTACAGATGGCACATCACAAATGTTTGTGCCGCACTATCTGTAGGAATGAAAAATTAAACATTTTATTACCTCATGCATTGCAAAATAGACTTGGAATAGATGGTGCACCACAAACGTTAATGCTGCGGTGCATGTTGCTTACTGAGATTTCAATGCGTCTGAGACAGGGAATACAGCTAGCATGCAAATAAAGCATGCAGAACTGGGAATCAATGATTCAGTTCAATACAATTTATTTTTGTACAGTGATCTTCACCGAGTGCAGACGGAGTGCGCCGTGACACATTCTCAAGTAAAATGCAAGTATAAATTGTGCAGATTACTAAATACAGAAATAGAGCACAAAATGACGATGTGTTTAAACAGGAAGGAAAAAAGTAGCATGAAACTGATTAACATAAAAGGCCTGCGCCGTCTGCCCAGGGATTCTGTGTTGAACTCTGGCCAGCTGACAACGGAGGAGAGGAAAACCAAAAACTCCAGTCCAGCACCATCAATGTTGGGGGTCCTCAGTCAGTTAGAACAGACACAGTTTAGATACCTTTAGTACTACAAGGACCAGAAACGCTTAATGAAGTGCTGTAAACTGCTACTTCAGGGGAACATTTACTACATTCAGGCTTTAGGGGATCAAGGTGCCCAACAGCACTGGACAATAATTAAAACAAAGGAACAGCATGTTGAAATCTTAGCAGATTTAACACCAAAAGACATGAAATCATCTCACCTGCAAGGTATTTTATCGTATCCAGTTTATGGGATTCCAGCATTGTTTTCAGACCTGCTACTTCTGTGTCAATTTTTCTGATTGTTTGTGTTACAGCTTTGTCCTGTTCTGCATGCTATCCTTGGCCAAAAACAAAAACATATAGATTATGTATACATATTTATAAATAAAATACGTCACATGTTTATATGTATATTGAAAGTTAATGCATATAATTCCTAAAGGGGAACCAATCGGGTGGATTACTTACAAACTCTCTGTCTGTATAAAATCATCCATCCATCCATTTTCCAACCCGCTGAATCCGAACACAGGGTCACGGGGGTCTGCTGGAGCCAATCCCAGCCAACACAGGGCACAAGACAGGAACCAATTCATTATAAATTGCATTTCATATTCATTAGTGATGTATATTGGGCTTTTCATAACTACCACTACTTTTGTAATGTCTGTCATAATTATGAAAAATACAGAGCCCTTGATGGCTATCATTCTGTGCATTATATAGCGCCATTCATATAAATCAATGCACTTATATTATATATTTCATTTCACAAATCTATCTATGGAGTATTTAGAGCCTTCTGTATCTACCAAAATATTCATTTTAAATTCCCTTTCATAGCTGCCTCTGCAGTATAGGGTGTCTTCCATAACGATCTATTATATAGTGCCTTTCACATCTGTCTATTGTATAGCATTTGTCTCCCAGACAGTACGTAGAGCCTCTCATAATTTTCATAGCTATGAATGTGTTATATAGCGCCTTTCATAACTGTCTATGCAGTTTAAAGTAACGTCCAGGGCCATCTTAATGCATGGGCACACTGGGCAGTTGCCCCCATGCTAATCTATGTATGTGGTGGGGAGGCTGTTACGTCTATCGATTATTTAGTGCCTTTCATATCAGACTGTCTCTGAAGCTATACGGTGGTCTTCATAGCTGTCATCCATCCATTATCCAACCCGCTGAATCTGAACACAGGGTCACGGGGGTCTGCTGGAGCCAATCCCAGCCAACACAGGGCACAAGGCAGGAACCAATCCTGGGCAGGGTGCCAAACCACCGCAGGACACACACAGCACACCCACACACCAAGCACACACTAGGGCCAATTTAGAATCGCCAATCCACCTAACCTGCATGTCTTTGGACTGTGGGAGGAAACCCACGCAGACACGGGGAGAACATGCAAACTCCACGCAGGGAGGACCCGGGAAGCGAACCCAGGTCCCCAGGTCTCCCAACTGCGAGGCAGCAGCGCTACCCACTGCGCCACCGTGCCGCCCTGTATAAAATCAGTGTTAGGATAAACTGTGCTGCGCTACACCCTCCGAAATATCATTTGGACAGCATCACACCGTACATTGCTATTATAATGGCAAGAAAAAAGACAATTAACAAAGGGCAAAAGAAAGAGCATCATAATCTTTAAAAGTGTAAGTCTTTTGGATTGGGTGCGGCAATCAGGTTTTTTTAAGGCTGATATCGATCACCAATTTCATGTTACTTGATCATCCAACTCCAAAACCTGATTTTATTTATTTTTTTCATTTATCCCGTTAAAATGGGCGGAGTGGTGGCTCTGAGGCCAAGGATCTGCACTGGCAATCGGAAGGTTGCCAGTTCAAATCCCGTAAACACAACAAGTGACTCATTTGGCCCTTAATCTGCATCCAGCCCTGCATGTAGGCCCTCCAACCTGCAAGGAAAAAACCTTTGGCACTCCAGCCACCATGACAAACCTCCCACTGTTTCATTCCATCTGAACCAGTATGGTGCTGAGGTATCACCCGTTGCATGGCAGCACTCGGGTCCTAATCTGGGATCTTGAGGTGGGTGCAGCAACGTGCTGGATCAGCACAGGCTCCTAACCCTACTCGCTCTCTCTCTCTCTCTCTCCTTTAAAACCGTTTTTACACTAATCTCCTGCATAACTAGACAAACAGAAGTCTTATCTATATATATAAAAATGGAATGGGTGGGTCGTCGGGTGGGCCTTTTTTTCATTCCGTCGTTTTTTCAACGTTTTGAAAATGTAGAATGATTATTTGATTTTTTTGTTTTTATTTGATCGTGTCTATGTAGCCGCCGTCGTAATAAAGTATCGCTAAAATCGTCATTTATCGTAATTTATTTTTGACGTATAACGTCGCCGTCGTCGAGGTCAGTGATACCAGTGCAAAAAATCTGCTTACGGTTGAAAGACACGCCCTACTCACTGGACAGTTAAAAACACCAATCAAACTAACGATGACATCAAGTATTACCCAATCAAAAGTAGGAAAGGAGGCATCATCATAAAATGCGTGTGGGATGATTTGCATGAGACGCTGCTTTAAAAAAAAAATGATAAAAAAAATACGGGATAAATCCCGTCCAGTATTGAGTCAAAACGGGACGCGCAATTTCATTCTCAAACGCGGCACGATTCCGTATTTTAAAGGACGGGTGGCAACCCTACAGTGCCAGGTAACCACCCATACAATCACATTGTGATTCAGACTAGGAATGCAATAAATGTAATTACCCTGATCTACATACAAGGCGAAAGTCTTGCAACATTCAAAGATGATGGTTTGGGATAAGTACACCATACAACATAAAAGAGCTTATGAAGCCTTGAACCGAAAAAAGCAACATCTCAGAGATCGTAAAAAAAAAAAATAGGAGCTAATGTCGTTTTACTCGCTGTAGATTTTAGTCAAACATTACCAGTTATTCCACGAGGGAGACCAGCAGATGAACTCAACGCGTGTTTAAAATCCATGCTTCTCCCACGCTCGGTTATATCTCGCGTGTTCTCGGGTAGGTGCACCAAAAAATGTATACATTTAAGCATGTAATGGGCAAACAAAAAATGAGGTATACCCGAAGGCACAGCAGTAGTACTTAATGTAACTTTACTTCTTAAATGTTAATGTTTTACTGTTTAATAATTTATACGCTTCTTATATGTTGTTCAAATTCTTTTATCAAAATACCACTGACAGCGCAATGCACGATAACATGGAGTGAATACACCATACGCATCCGCCCACGGCCGCCCTGGTGTGCGCAGATAGGAGTTGATTCTACAATAAAATAAAATAAAGATAAAAAGACTAAAACAATCATCACCCATAAAGCGGATAGTAGACGTGACGTATTATATGTGTACCACATTTCAAGTGTATAGGTGCAACGGTTTGCGAGCTACAGGTCATTTAAAATCCTGGACAGACACACAAATTGCCACGGTAGCAAATTACAGAAGAAGATTTTACTGTTTAATAATTTATATTTATATGAAATGTGCTTCTTATATATTACTTCATATTCTCATATGATAATGATGTTAATGTTTATATTGATTTCTGTGTTATTAAAACTGCATGTATGTGTGTATATGTATATATATATATATATATATATATATATATATATATATATATATATATATATGTATGTATATATATATATATATACGAGCTGTATATACCCGGCGTTGCCCGGGGCAGAAGTAACCTAATCGGTCAAACACTTACATATATACCAAAGTAAACCTAATCGGTCAAACAGTTACATATATAAAAAAACCGAACCTAATCGGACAAACAGCTAATCTATATACATAAGCAAACCTAATTGGTCAAACAGTTACATAAATACAAAAGCAAACCTAATCGATGAAACAGCTTCATATATACAGAAGCGAACCTAATTGGTCAAACAGTTATGCATGTGCAGAATAATTTTACAAAGATTATGCGTGTTAACAATCATTAAAAAGAAAAGATTGAGGAACTCTTCTTCTATATGTGATGAAGCTGGATGAAGCTGACTTGACGAAGACGTAGGTGGCATAGATTGGTTTTTCTAAAACAGAAGAAAAAAATGAGTATCTATTATTATTTTAAATTAGAATGAAAATGAGAACCTTGATTAGAGATAGATTATCCGTATTAAAATATGTGCATGAATAAACTTTTGCTAACTCTCTAGCAAAAGTTTATTCATACAAATTGGCATGGGATGGCTTTGTGAAAAAGTAAAAATTAGATAAAAATAAATTCAGAATGCGTACTTCGATTTGACTGAGATTATCTGTAATGATGAAAAAAAAGTTTAGTATGTTTTTTTTTTCCATACGGGAAGGATGTAAAACCTTACATAGGCACCCTTCAGCCCGTACTGAAGGGTAGTGTCAGATTCTTACTGACTAAAAAACACCCTTTTTATTCCACAGCTACCCCAAAAACCACTATTAGGCATTACTTTGGGGTGGCAGTAGTTTAGTTATGAAACAGCTGGGTCCTGAAAAAAATCTGTCTTATTAGTGGCTTCATCACATATAGAAGAAGAGTTCCTCAATCTTTTCTTTTTAATGATTGTTAACACGCATAATGTTTGTAAAATCATTCTGCACATGCATAACTGTTTGACCAATTAGGTTCGCTTCTGTATATATGAAGCTGTTTGATCGATTAGGTTTGCTTATGTATATAGATTAGCTGTTTCTCCGATTAGGTTCGCTTCTGTATATATGAAGCTGTTTGTCCGATTAGGTTCGGTTTTTTTATATATGTAACTGTTTGACCGATTAGGTTTACTTTGGTATATATGTAAGTGTTTGACCGATTAGGTTACTTCTGCCCCGGGCAACGCCGGGTATATACAGCTCGTATCCTATATTAAAGTGTATTTTCATAATTAAACTATAGACCACAGGTGACACCCACTGCACGCCCAACCTACCTGGAAAAGGGTCTCTCTTTGAACTGCCTTTCCCAAGGTTTTTTTTTTTTTTGGGAGTTTTTCCTTGTCTTTTTAGAGAGTCAATGCTGGGGGGCTGTCAAGAGGCGGGGCCTGTTAAAGCCCATTGCGGCACTTCCTGTGTGATTTTGGGCTACACAGAAATAAACTGTATTGTATTGTTAACTGTTAATTTTTTATCAACAAAACAAAATTCTGTAGGCTTATTGTTCAGCGACCATAAAATACTAAAATAAATCACATTTATTTAAAATACACACTTTCTAATAAAATATGTACAAACATACTTATCCATAATACATAAAATACTTCTCATAATTACAAGCTGACATATTGTTTCATTTTTTCTATAAGGTGTCCATCTCCTGGCCTGACCTCTACCTCTCTGAAACAAGGCTTAATTTAAATTTAAAAAAAAAAAGTACTTTTCACCATTTCTCCAACAACAAATTTTATATATATTGCACTACAATTTTTTGCTATTAATATATATATACTTACTAAATCTGTATACATGTTTTTTGTCTTCTTCAGTGTATCAACTAGACATATATATTTCTTTAGGTGTAATTATAAAACATGGATTACCATTTTAATTATGTAGTGCTTGTTTGTTACCAAAACCTAAGCTGTATGTCACGCAACAACAAATAAACACAGTACAAATCTTAAAAAAAAAAAAAAGAAAGAAAGAAAAGCCCATTGTTTACTAAGCAGCAACTTCAAATTTGTCTTTATCCTTTTCTTTTGGACAATCTCGTTGTCCAAACTCAAGCAGTGCCCATTTTCGTTTAAAGGACAAGGCCTGAATTCCTTAAAGTAGCTTATCTTGCTGTTTGTCTAATTCAGTGTTTCCCAAACTCGGTCCTGGTGACCCCGTGACTGCAGGTTTTTGTTCCAACTGGATTCCTAATCACTGACGACACCTGATAGCACTGAGCTCATTTAATTAGCTGGTATTTTTTTTTCTTTTATTCAACATTCAGAAAAGCACAGCAGCATGACTTTTACATTTATAAGACATTTAGAAATATTTCTGCTTTTGCTAGAGATTTAAATGCTTAACTCTCTTTTGTTGATTTCATTATACTTTGCCCTTTCTCTGTGCAGTTTTTCCCTCTTCATTGTATCTTATTAATGACAATTTAAAATGAACAGAGCAGACACCCAGACAAACAACACTGAATAATCAAAGGCTGCAACTACTTTAGAGTCAGAGCCACTAATTAGTAAATAATGGATCAATTACACAATTAGAAGACCTAGAAAAGTAGAATGAAAATCAAGCTGAAAATACTGTTAAAAAGAAAAAAAATACATTATCTATATATATAAAATCCCTATGTGCGTCCAGGTGTCCGTGTGTGTGTGTGTCTTCTGATGAAGTGCGCATGCACGGAGCACGATGCGACGCTCGATATTACTGTCAGAGAAAGTTACAGGCGTTTTACGGAAATACAAACCAGTATTACTGCGAGAGGAAATTAAAGGTACACAATACAGTGACGCATATTACAGCCACATACAAGCCAGTATTACTGTCAGAGGAGATTAAAGGCATATTACCGACGCGCACGCCTGTATTACCGCCAGAGAAAATTAAAGGTATATTACGGACGTACAAGCCAGAGGACGTACAAGACGGTATCCTTCAGTAAGTGCGCGCACAAAAAGGCGAGACTCAAAAGGGCGACCTCAATTGGGCGCAGTGAATAAAGACGCGCGTAAATAAAGATCTGCACCTTTGTTGCTCTTCACATATTCCAGAGCCATTTGAACTAAATTATCTATGAACGCCTTTATTCACCGCGCTCAATTGAGGTCGCCCATTTGAAGCTCGCCTTTTTTTGCGCGCCCTTATTGAATAGAGCCGTACAAGACAGTATTACTGTCACAGAAAATTAAAGACACACAATACACAGCGGCAGCCCACGAAGAACGGTCAGCTCAGCAAGTAAACATCAACAAAAGAAAGGCTGAAAGAAAGAAAAATACGACCAACAAAAAGAATGAGGTCAAAGTCCCTTGCCATGTAATATAGACTGTTCCAGCGCCCGTTATTGTGACGGGCTAAATGACTAGTTCCTATATAACTGCTTGGTAATTTTAATATTTTTTTTTAGCAAACTTAGTTTTGTAATTTCTATATTGTTCCCTAAACAAAGAACTTGGGACATACCAGTTCACTTAATTAGCCCAGGAGTTCAATTAAAAACAGAAGTTGGTTGGAACAAAAACCTGCAGCCACAGGGGTTCACCAGGACTGAGTTTGGGAAACTCTGATCTAGTTGCACAGGGTGACTTCTCCAATTACTTTTTCTCCAGGTTATTACTCTACTTTCCATAACGTAAAAGCTAATATACCAATTGCCTCTCATTCGCTGATAAAACGATCCTCCACTCGCTGCTCTTTGTGTACACTACAGGAAGTTTCCTGCCAACGAGGGGGAAAAAAAGCCACGTGCTGGATCAGCTACCATAATATCTCGTATAAAGGAGCGCTGCAAAGCATAGAAAAGCAGGAGCGCAAAAGGATTGTTTTTTTTTTTGTGATTGGCCTTTTTACAGATCACCAATAGGGTGAAAATGATCAGATTTCAATCGGCAGCCAATCAATGGGAGCATCCTTACTTTTGGAGGAATTGTAGAGAAAGCCAAGGTGTCAGGGAGTACAGTTTTCTATGCCATCAAAAGGAAAATGAAAACACTGACAGGAACACATCCACCAGACCTGATGCCACAACAGAATTAGAGAATGAGATTCAGAGAGCCAATGGGGGTCTCGCAGGACAGTGGTCAATGTAACCAGTGTCACTTTCAACTGTGAAGAGGACACTATGAGCTGCAATAGGCAGTAAGAAAGCCTTTGCTAAAATGGTCCAAAGTTTTAGAAACCCCCAATGTTTTGAGTTTTTATTTAAATTTATGCAGTTTAATATTTCAATGTAGTGTGAAGTTAAAGCATAGAAAATGACACGTGCTCTACACTACTACCACTATGTGTGGATGGATGGATATGAAAGGATGGATGGATGGATGGATGGATGGATGGATGGATGGATGGATGGATGGATGGATGGATGGATGGATGGATGGATGGATGGATGGATGGATGGATGGATGGATGGATGGATGGATGGATGGATAGATAGATAGATAGATAGATAGATAGATAGATAGATAGATAGAAAAGGCACTGTTCAATTTTATATGTCCCCATGGTGAAATCTGGCTTTTTACAGAAGCTCTTTAAATAAATAAATAGGTAGATACATAAGCAAATAAATAAATATTTATACACACACACTTTGGTCTGAACACAAACCACAATGACTATAAAGCAAGAAAATTAAAAAGGAAGAAAATTTCTGACTTGGCTGTCACAGTCCCAGTGAGGCGCTATACATGTGTATTGTTACTGGTATACAGCAAAGGAGCCCAAGTTGCATTTTGTGACAGACCTCTGCTGAATAATTCATTGGCTGATATATCACAGATATAGCTAGATGCAAGTATATCCATGTATCTGTCTGATAAATTCATCATTATATACATATACATAAATATATACATGGGCACACACATATATATTAAAACACACACACACACACACACAATTAACATGCCTGTATCTTTGTTCTAGGTAGACAGAACTTTATTTGTCCCCAGGGGGAAATTTGGCTTTTACAGAAACTCTTTCAATAAATAAATACATTAATAGACAGACACACACACTATGGTCTTAACCCACAGACTAAAAAGAAAGAAGGAAAAAACTTCAGACTTGACATTGTTCATAATGGCACTCGCTTTTATTTTTTTCCATTCTCTCCTCCACTTCTACCCTCCTGGGGGTCCAAAGTGTGTTCCATAACTGAGCCTGCCCTTTCAATTAGCTTGTTGATTTGGTGGTCCTCTCTTGAAGTGATGTGACCAGTCCAGCACACTCCACTGGCCATCCCAGAGTTATAGAAGGTGTGAAGGATGTCACATCCCACATTAAGGGAACGCAGTCTGCTCTGCCCTTTCTTCTGTAGTTTCTCTGTGTTATGAGACCAGTCCAACCTGTCATTGATGTGGACCCCTCAAGTATTTGTAGGAGAGCACCACCTCCACATCCACTCCCTGAATAGTGCAAGTATACAAACCAGAACATGACACCACCTGTGTACAAACATTTATAAAACATACTCTGGGCCGGCTTTAGCCTCTCTACTGACCCAGGAAAAAAGGTGAAAATCATGAGCCCAAATTAAGGGTAGAGTGAGGCCCCTCTCTCATGGAGTTTCATGTGAGGCCAGAATAGATGTGAAGTTTAAGAGCATTTGATTTTGTTTTTTTTTTTTTTTCTTACCCCTTGGAGATTTACACAAGTCGTGCACAGATAAAAGAGCATTTGGGTCCCCCTTAGGATTTATCACAAATTGTACACAGCCGTTGGATCAAAGAACGAGAGGGGTTAGGCAGCAAAGATCATCAGGGGCCGCACACTCCCAGCGCCACATACAGATTGTGTGAAGCGTGTCGCATCATGCCAGGAAGACTCTAGGCTGGAATGGCTGCCATAGTACTGAGTTTTTTTGTTTTTTTAATATATTTGCAAAAATTTCTACAATTTTGTTTTTGCTTTGTCATTCTGGGGCATTGACTGTTGATTGAATAGGGAGAGAGTTAAGTTAAATGATTTTTCTATTAAGGCTGCAACATCACAAAATGTGTAAAAACGAAAACCTGGCCACCCTAGATGACCACCTCAATCCCCTAGATCAGGGGTCCGCAGCCCACTACCGGGCCGCGAGAGAACTGCCAGCAATGGAGACTCACTCATTCCTATTAATGTGGCACTCATTCAAGAAAATGTGAGGTTTCTAAACTCTTTTGACTTCCGTCAACGGGACAACACGCCGAAGAGCGTCCCGAAGTGCGATCACCACGTCTGTTTAAGACTGTTTATCTGTTGCCGGGGCAACAGCAGGCTCACATCTCTACTGTGAAGCAATCGCACTTCGGGACGTACTTCAGCGTGATGTTCCCGTTGGGTGGGGGGGATCCCAAAAGAGTTCAGAAACCTCACAATATGAACTGGCAATCGGGTACTAGGGCACCCCACCTTTACCCACTCTGCAGACTCCATATCCAGCCAGGCTGGAGGAGCCGGAGAAGGAAAATCTGAGGCAGTGGTGGGTGGAGCAGCAGCACGTGGGGCAGAGGCAGAAGATACCCGTTGTTCAAGTTGGCAGATAAAGTGGCTGCATTCAAAGCCAAACTTGATTTATGGGGCCGACAAGTGAACATTGGGATTTTTGATATGTTTCAAACGTTAGCAGAGGTTGTTAAAGATACCAAGCCAGGGCCTTCTTTCTCCCAGCTGGTGTATGATCACCTATCTCAGCTTTCAATAGAGTCTGAGCATTATGCCCAACCATAAAAGACCCCCGAAATGGGAAGGAATGGATCTGTGACCCATTTGTGAATAAGCCAGGTGAATCAACTTTGTCCGTGCTTGAAGAGGATCAACTGCTTCAGGTTGCAAATGATGGTGACCTTAAAAGTATGTTTGAGACAACTTTAAATCTCCATACGTTTTGGATTAAAGTCAAGGCGGAATATCCTGAGGTTGCCACAAAAGCACTGCAAAGTCTGCTTCCATTTCCAACATCCCATCTTTGTAAGACAGCGTTTTCTGCAGTGACAGCAACCAAAACGAGATTACAGAGTAGACTGAACATAAGCAACACACTTGATGTGTCACTGTCTTCCATCGTCCCCAAATGGGATCGTCTGGTTGCAGGAACACAAGCTCAGGGCTCCCACTGATTCTGCATTATGGTAAGTTGTATAATTTCTAATACGATATTATATACTTAATAATAATAGAAATGTAATGTAAATTGTGTATAAAACTGCTCTACAAACCCGCCCAGAATCCTCAATCCCCCCATCCCAAACCCCAACCATGACCGGTCCCTGGAAAAATTTGCTTCTAGTAAAGTGGTCCTTGCTGTCAAAAAGGTTGGGGGACCACTGCCCTAGATGACAAAGCCGGCCCTGGACAATCATAATAAGATACAGATATAATATTTAGTTATTTCCACTTACCAGTTCAACAATTTCACTTCTTCTTTCCAGAAGATTCTTTTCATGTTCAGCATACTAGAAGGAAAAAATAACCAAATTATATGTCAAGCCCCCCACATCCTACATACCACTCTATCACTTTAATAAATCTGCAATCTCAATACTCAAAAAGGACCAAAGTTTAGCTGACACTTTCTTTACAGCACCACAGAACAGAGCGATTGTCCATCTACTGAACAGACCAACAGGTCAGAGAAAATGAACTTTTAGCTTTCTGTCAAAAATGAAGTGCTAACCAATTAAATTATCTCTATATATAATCTTCATTTGGATCTTGATCTTTGTTTATCCGCAAATGCATTAGAAGAAGAAGCAATAGATGGCAGTAGAGAGACAGCTAAAACATAGGCATTGCATTAAGAATCTCCTCCAGGCTTATACTACTGAAGACTGTAGTACTCCAGTCACACCTCAAAACACAGACATTCAAACTAAACAAATTGCTGTGCTTTAAATTAACTAATCTTTATATATAATCTTCATTTGGATCTTGATCTTTGTTTGTCCGCGAATTCCACGCATGCGTAGACCACCTTCCAGTTTAGTACGTTGTTGTTACTCACGGATGTCAACAATGTGCCGGAATAACGAAAGGGGTGGTGGACAGTGTTACGCTGGTTAGCTCCTGAGGCCCGGTTAGAGAATAAGATTGCCGAAGATAAAAGGTACGTGCCTACGTAACATATGAATGAAAGAAAGACAGTGGGTAAAATGAATGACAACGTAACAGCACGTTCCGGTAATTATTATTGTTACGTTGTAGCCGGCGAGTGCTGCGTGTCTCACAGTTGTACCCTGGCTTGCTCACATGTCAGTGAAGTGATCCCTATTTATGCTTTAAAGAGCCTGGATACCTATGTGTCCCCCTTTTATAACCATTGCTCTGTGTATATTGCCTTACTCTTTGGATTGCCACAAAGCAACCTGCGAGATTGGAGAAAGGTTGAGAAGAGATCGTGAGAGGAAACGACAGCATCGTGAAAATGAGACAGACTGTGAACGGAGAGAAGCAGAAATGCTCCTCCACCACCACATAATTACTATTCGGACAGTGATTCTGAGTAGGCCGTTCCTATCGGATCAATGTCCAAGGGTTTTGTTTTGTAATTTTGTTTCCCTTATAAAAAATCATAATGCTGTGCGACGAAGGGCCCAGTTCACGACTGGCAGCCGCGTTTAAACAGGGAGCCCTTCACAGACAACTTTAACACGCGCAACGTAGTTGGGCGCACATGGCTAGTAAATAAATAAATAATGACCAAAACTGTAAGTCAGGGGTGTCAAACTCCAGGCCTGGAGGGCTGCAGGTTTTCATTCTAACTCTTTTCCTAATCAGTTTTCACTGCTAATTAACTCCTTTCCCCTTCATTTTAACAGCCCTGTTGTTAAGGATTCAGTCCTCTGAATTAATTCCTTTCTTCATTAAATGGCAGCCAAACAGAAATGAGACATGAAACGAGCCAACAGATGACCAGCTAAACTGGGGCTTCAAACTCCAACCAATCTCTTAATGAGAAGCTGATTCTTGCTGTTAATCAAACTCGTTATTTAATTCCATGGCTCATCGCTGCTCTCCTTCTACCACAGCAGACATTTCCAAAACTGTTGATGTTTTTGTTTTTTCTAAGAACGCCGTCAGAATGCTTTGGTGACCTGAGAGATCAGCCTTACTGAGACCTTCACCTTTCTTTATTTTCATAAACTGTATGATGGGCACAGGTGAGCTGCTCATATGGTGGCTTGTTTTGTGTCTCCTTATTGTTTGGCTGCTAATTAAGGAAAAAGAGACAACTAAGGGGCCTGAGTCAAGTTAATTAAAACTAAAGCAAAAGAAGTTAATTAGCATCAAAAACTGGTCACTAATGAAGAAGATGGTTAGAATGAAAACCTGCAGCCACTGCGGCCCTCCAGGACCAGAGTTCGACACCCCTGCTGTAAGTAGATTTGCCTGCCATTTCAAGTTTATGTAAGAATGCACGGCTAACGTCATGTATTTGACTTTAAAATCCTGCTTACGGTTTACAAAGCCTTCAATAATCTGCTCCATCTTATATTTCAGAACGCCTGTCACCTTACACTCCAAATCGTAACCTTAGAACTTCAAATGAGGGTCTGCTTAGAATTCCAAGAGCGAAACTTAAAAGAAGTGGTGAGGCGGGCGGCCTTCTGCTGTTAGGCACCTCAAATCTGGAATACGAGTTTACCAATAGAAATTTGCCAAGCTCTGTGCAAGAAAGGACAGAGCCGGTTATACTTCCTTACAAGGCTGGCATCCTTCAACATCTGCAATAAGATGCTGCAGATGTTCTATCAGATGGTTGTGGCGAGTGCCCTCTTCTACGCGGTGGTGTGCTGGGGAGGCAGCATAAAGAAGAGGGACACCGCACGCCTGGACAAATTGGTGAGGAAGGCAGGCTCTATTGTTGGCATGGAGCTGGACAGTTTAACATCTGTGGCAGAGTGACGGGCGCTGAGCAGACTCCTGTCAATCATGGAGAATCCACTGCATCCACTGAACAGGATCATCTCCAGACAGAGAAGCAGCTTCAGCGACAGACTGCTGTCACCGTCCTGCTCCACTGACAGACTGAGGAGATCGTTCCTCCCCACACTATGTGACTCTTCAATTCCACCCTTTGGGGGGGGGTGCGGGGGGTAAACGTTAACATTTAACATTATACAAAGTTATTGTCTGTTTTTTACCTGCATTATTATCAATCTTTAATTTAATATTGTTTACTGTATCAGTATGCTGCTGCTGGAGTATGTCAATTTCCCCTTGGGATTAATAAAGTATCTATCTATCTATCTATCTATCTATCTATCTATCTAAGCTAATACGGCGGAGCACTTTAAAATAAAAACTGCTAAAAACTGTTATTTTAATATGGCTCTCTCATAACTTTATTTTAGTGTAACCCTGATATCCTGTATATGCATTGAATTATCGTCTTTATCAAGGCTGCACAATCCATACTAACCCCTACTTCCTCTGCTGTTCTTTTTCCAGTTTTCTGTGGTGCTGATCTACGCCACCGCCAACTGACCAGGGCACCGTGCAGTCCCCACATTGGTGGATTGAAGGCCAGAGGTCCACATGACCATCATCGTCTAATTCTTCTACGTGAAGCCTGAAAACCATGAGGACTGATTGAGATCATTTGTGTTAGGGGGTCTGGGTGGTCTTGTGGCCTTGGAACTCCTGCAGTTTTTGTTTTTTTTCTGTCCTCCTGGCCATCAGACCTTACTTTATTCTGTGTTACTTAGTATTGCCTAATCTTATTTTTCTTCATCTTGCAAAGCACTCTGAGCTCCATCATCTGTATAAAAACATATGTTGTCGGCCTCAAGCCTAGGGGAAGCTGGGCCAGGTACAAGCCACTGTTGTTAAGAGGGAGTCGCCTCAGCGATATGATGAAAAAGCATAAAAGAAGCAGGCAGCAGTCACAAGTCTCAGACCAGACTTCTCTGTTCTACTTTATTCTCAGTTACCCAGAAATAGATAAATGCTTCAGTCTCTGCATAGATCAACATGACGATCAATGGTGCTTGACAATTTCCTCTGCAGAACAAATAGTGCAAACACATTTACTTTGGTTCAACAGTAGTATTGTGGTCAGCTATCAAAAAGTACCTGATTAGAAACTAATGTCCCCAGAACTCGTTAATTTTCAAAGGAAGCAGGAAGTCCTGTATCACCACATTGTGTGTGGATGACATGCTTAATCAAAGCAGTCTGACTATTCAAAGCAGGCGACTCTTTAGCAAGACAGGTAAATATTTACAGTATGTCCTGTAGATCAGGGGTCAGCCAACGCCGTGGCTGCAGGTTTTCATTCTAACCCTTTTCAGAATGAGTGACCTGGTTTTGCTGCTAATTAACTTCTTTTGACTTACTCTTGAAGACTCAGACCTCTTAATTGTTTCTTTTTCCTTAATTAGCAGCCAAACAATAATGAGATACAAAGTGAGCCAAAACAACTGGTGTCCATCATACAATATGTGAAAATAGAGAAAGATGAAGGAACGTTGATCTGCTCAGGTCCCAAAAACATTTTACCAGTGCTCTTATAAAGAGAAAATTAACAATTTTGGAAATGTAAGCTAATGCAGCACAAGAGCAGAAACAAGCCATGGAATTAAAGAATGGGTTCAATTAACGACAAGACTCGGTGCCTGATTAAGCAGCTGGTTGGAGTGAAATTGGTTGGAGTTTGAGGCCCTGAGTTGGTCTTCTGTTGGCCCCCTCACTTCACCTCATTTAATTTCTGTTAAGGTGCCATTTAAAGAAAGAAATGAAGCAATTCAGAGGAAAGATGAAGAAATTCAGGGGAACTAATCTTGAAAAAGCAAGTCAATTGAAATGAATTCACAAGAAGCTAATTAGCAGCACAAACAGGGTACTAATTAAAAAAAGGGTTAGAATGAAAACCTGCAGCCACAGTTCTCGTCCAGGACCAGACTTTGCGACCCCTGCTGTTGATAGCCATCAACAATAACCTGTAGCAGAATTTTCCAGAAATTTTGCCATTTCTTTAAAACACTGGTTTATCGCCCATTACACCAAGCAACACACAGAAATATAATTTCCTTGAAAACACTGAATTCTAGCCCATTACATACGCAATAGAAATAAATGTTGTTGTTGTTATTGGTACATCTATAAAACATTTATCCACTTCAAATTAAATGTACAACATGGTAAAGTGTGTTGAAAGTGACGGGGTCTCACTACTTTATGAATCCACTGTATGTCTATACACATTTTATCGGGTTTGGTCACTTACCAAATGAACCTGGACGGTCAGACAAAAATAATCAGAAATGAGACAAATTCATTTTTAGCTGCACTACAATCACAGTGTCGGTGACACAGAGAGCTGGATTGTGACCTGTAGTTTTAAAACGACGCTGTTTTCTGTATTTATTTTTTGTAAAGAGGCTTTTCATTAGTTTTCAGGTTCAAGTTCAGACAAGACATACAGTGCATCCAGAAAGTATTCCCAGCACTTCATCACTGTTTCCACATTTTGTTATGTTACAGTCTTATTCCAAAATGGATTCAATTCATTTTTTTCCTCAGAATTCTACACACAACACCCCATAATGACAACGTGAAAAAAGTTTACTTGAAGTTTTTGCAAGTTTATTAAAAATAAAAAAACTGAGAAATCCCATGTCCGTAAGTATTCACAGCCTTTGCTCAATACTTTGTCGATGCCCCTTTGGCAGCAATTCCAGCCTCAAGTCTTGTTGAATATGATGCCACAAGCTTGGCACACCTATCCTTGGCCAGTTTGGCCCATTCCTCTTTGCAGCACCTCTCAAGCTCCATTAGGTTGGATGGGAAGTGTCGGTGCACAGCCATTTTAAGATCTCTCCAGAGATGTTCAATCAAGTCTGGGCCACTCAAGGACATTCACAGAGTTGTCCTGAAGCCACTCCTTTGATATCTTGGCTGTGTGCTTAGGGTCGTTGTCCTGCTGAAAGATGAACCGTCGCCCCAGTCTGAGGTCAAGAGCGCTCTGGAGCAGGTTTTCATCCAGGATGTCTCTGTACATTGCTGCAGTCATCTTTCCCTTTATCCTGACTAGTCTCCCATCTCCACAGCATGATGCTGCCACCACCATGCTTCACTGTAGTGATGGTATTGGCCTGGTGAGGAGCGGTGCCTGGTTTCCTCCAAACGTGACGCCTGGCATTCACACCAAAGAGTTCAATCTTTGTCTCATCAGACCAGAGAATTTTCTTTCTCATGGTCTGAGAGTCCTTCAGGTGCCTTTTGGCAAACTCCAGGCGGGCTGCCATGTGCCTTTTACTAAGGAGTGGCTTCCGTCTGGCCACTCTACCATACAGGCCTGATTGGTGGATTACCACAGAGATAGTCGTCCTTCTGGAAGGTTCTCCTCTCTCCACAGAGGACCTCTGGAACTCTGACAGAGTGACCATCGGGTTCTTGGTCACCTCCCTGATTAAGGCCCTTCTCCCCCGATCGCTCAGTTTAGATGGCCGGCCAGCTCTAGGAAGAGTCCTGGTGGTTTTGAACTTCTTCTACTTAAGGATGATGGAGGCCACTGTGCTCATTGGGACCTTCAAAGCAGCAGAAATTTTTCTGTAACCTTCCCCAGATTTGTGTCTCGAGAAAATCCTGTCTCGGAGGTCTACAGACAATTCCTTTGACTTCATGCTTGGTTTGTGCTCTGACATGAACTGTCAACTGTGGGACCTTCTATAGACAGGTGTGTGCCTTTCCAAATCATGTCCAGTCAACTGAATTTACCACAGGTGGACTCCAATGAAGCTGCAGAAACATCTCAAGGATGATCAGGAGAAACAGGAGGCACCTGAGCTCAATTTGGAGCTTCATGGCAAAGGCTGTGAATACTTATGTACATGTGCTTTCTCAATTTTTTTATTTTTAATAAATTTGCAAAAACCTCAAGTAAACTTTTTTCACATTGTCATTATGGGGTGTTGTGTGTAGAATTCTGAGGAAAAAAATGAATTTCATCCATTTTGGAATAAGGCTGTAACTTAACAAAATGTGGAAAAAGTGATGAAGCGCTGGGAATACTTTCTGGATGCACTGTAGATAGATTACTCGATCTTGTTGTCACTGAAGGAGGAAGCTTTCGAGCATTGCAGGCTTTCAGACTCACTAAAGGCTTACCATTTCTTTGACTCTGCTCTTTTCCAAATTCATATCCATGATGGCATCAGAACGCACTTTATTCATTTCGTCCTGCAAAAAAAAAACAAAACAAATAGTGATGTCACTTGAATGACGCACAATTTGTTTTCAGAATACTAATAAATTATTAACAGAAAAAACATTTAATAATAATAATAATTCTACACATTTGTATAGTGCTTTTCTCATTACTCAAAACTCTTCAGCGAGTGGGGAGCCACTTCAACCACCACTAATGTGTAGCATCCACTCGTATCATGCGATGGCAGCCATTTTTTTGTGCCAGCACACTCACCACACATTAACTGTTAGGTGGTGATGAGGGGTGAGGGAGATAGCCAGTTAGAGACAGGGGATGATTAGGGGGCCAGAATGACCAGGCCGTGATGGGTAATTTAGTGTGGCCATAGAGATACCCCTTTACTCTTTAAGAAGGATGCCCAAGGATCTTTTATGACCACCGAGAGTCAGCACCTCAGTTTTATGTCTCATTCAAAGGACGGCACCATTTTTACAGCACACCACACTGGGGCATTGGGATCCACATTCAGACCACACAGTAAGCAGCCCCTGCTGGCCTCACCACCACCTCTTTCAACAGCAGCCCAAGCTTTTCCAAGATGGTTTCCCGGGTCCAAACGTGCTTAGCTTCAGGTTGATGACCTCTTCTGAAGTGCATGTGGTAGTATGAGAATAGGCCATTTGGCTTTTCTTATGCATCACATTTGCAAAATATCATCAACATCGGACAATCGATAAGATGATCCTCTCAACTGCAAAACTTGTTAACTTGCTTAGTGTATTAACAATTCCCAGAGTGAATTAATATTTACTAACAATAGTGCTTAATTTACCTTTAGCCTTATTTCATCACCAGAAACAAGTATTTCAGTAAAAAACAAATATATTTTTTAAATTCAGGTTTTATTAACCTCCTGAATGTCTCTCAGGGATGAGCTGTTACCGTCCATTGTACAGCGTTAAGCCTGAATAACCCTTGGGATAGTATTCTGCTGCCATCTAGTGGATAAAGTAACATTAGGTTACATACAAATCATGAATATTTCTATGTGTTGCCACTTTATGGTAATTCATTAATATTCATGAGTGGGGTGGAGTCCTCAACCAAAACACAATAGCATGTTAATGAGAAGCTGTAAAGCCAGTTTTGGAACAAACAGAAACTGAACCATTACTTTAATAAAACAACAGCAATCACAATGTGAAATGTTTAACTAACGTTGATATGGACGGTGAACCGATGCATACGGTACTGAACGACCAAACTGCCATGTTATGCCTGGTATATTCGGTCACCTGAAGGTTCACCAAGTTGCAAGTAAGTGTGAGGCAAAAAGGCAAAATGACTGCGATCAAGTGGAAAGACAAGAAAGACGTTAGCCCTCTAAGCAATGCTCACAATGCAAAGACTGTCCATGTTGGGGAAAATGAGGAAGTCACTGTGTGGTGTGGCAGCCTACAAGAACACTAGGGGTGCATTGATTGGGTGGATCAGGCGCTGACCTTCTGTCCTCTCATGCACAAGCGACAGAGAAAGCGACAGCCTTACAAGAAAAGTGCACAAAGAAACATGCGTCTACAGTCTCAGTTGTGACATCGGCGGTTTCACAAAATGTCACGAGAAGGAGGTGTAGTAAATTGACATCAGTTCAACAGTAAATACTAAATGTACCTTGCCTACTGTATTTATGTTAATGATTTTGAAATTTACAAGTTGCTGTTACGCCTAATAACATTTTTCTTGGCTCTCTTAACAAGGTAAAACATAAGGCTAAAGAGGTTAATGCATCTTACACAACAGTAAATAAATTTAATAAAATATTAAGAGCCAAGTCCTCCTCTGTACTTCCAAATTGTCCATTCAAAATGCGGGTGTGACTTCAAAGAGCAACCGCTCATCATTTCCGGTCCCCTGGTGAACTATGGGCAGAATGTTTAAGTACCTTCCACCGACAAAAAAAAGTGTGTCACATTCACATTTGACCATCTTAAGTGTAAATCTCTCTATTATAATAAAAAAAATCTTGGGTCGAATCTTGGGATGTCCTGCGAGATAAAAGGACAACTGCTGCACAGGATTTCAAATGATCGACACGCAGCGCGACAAGCAGAACACACAGCTCGGCGGCAGCAGCAGAAAGACAACAGCTGATCCGACCGCATCTTTTTAGCGTCCGTTGTCTGTCAGCGACTAAGCGAGTTTCTCTCTCCTCGGAGGTTTTGTTTTGCCAATGTGCTCAGCCCCATGTGTCTATCAGCGATTAAGTGAGTTTCTCTCTCGTTTGTCTTTCCTCCGCGGTTTCACTTTAGCGACAGAATCGCTTTCTTTCAGCTTCATGCCTCTTTCTTCTTCCGACTCATTAACTTGAGGCCGCCTTGCCAGCTCTTTCAGCTTCATGCTGTAGCCTCGCACTTCCGGGCCAGACAGACACAGACGCACACACACTTCCACATGTAGACGTTTATATATAAGATACATACATATATACATATACATAATATGATGATTCAAAATAAACAAAATAATCAATTTATAGATTGTTTTAGGCAAATGATTGGTCTCTCTTAAATTGGTTTTAGTTACTGAGTAAAAATCATTTTATCAAACTCAAGTTATAGAAATAATTTGTTCTATTAATCCAATCAAAACAATAAAAAAAGGAAACCCTTACTGCTAGCTGTGTCTTCAGCTGCTGAAGTTCAATCTTCACTTTCTGAAAAAGAGATACAGGAATTACTAAACACATCAGATCACAGGAGCTTAAAATAAGTTAATAAAGTTTCTGCCATTAGGTCTATAAAGGATTAATCACTACAATAACAACAACAACATTTGTTTC